>NC_074687.1:22021348-22188848 GCF_029448725.1 Salvelinus fontinalis
CCCGTACATTGACTCTATACCGGTACCACCTGTATATAGCCTCGCTACTGTTATTTTTACTGTCATTTTACTGTTTTTTATTTCTTTACTTATCTATTGTTCACCTAATACCTATTTTTTACTGAAAGTCTGCACTGTTAGTTAGGGCTTGTAAGTAAGCATTTCACTGTAAGGTCTACTACACCTGTTGTATTCGGTGCACGTGACAAATAAACTTTGATTTGATTTGAAAATCTGCAGAGCTGAGAATGTTGTATCCCCCATATAAATAACATTCTATTTCTTGCAAGAATTTTGTATAATAATACATTTAAAAAAAAATCTAAGTTTTGAATTCGGCGTTGTTTTGGGTATCAGTTCATAAACCATGTGCCATGGAATTGGTACGTCAAAAATCTCTTCCAAACTATTTTGCAATCTATATGGGATGGCTGTCAGTCTTTTCGCCCTTAAATTAACCTGGTATACTTTCTTATTTATCACAATTATTGTCTTTAATGCAGGGCCGACAGACAAGTTCCTTACTTTATCCTCCTTCCACTTTCCTCTTCCATTATTGTGGTAATGCTGCAATTATTGAGTTGTAATTTTGGGTAGAACAGACATTTCTATATGTTTATGTTAGCTGCATTTGCGACATATCTCCAACAGGCATACCTATTGTAAGGAAGGCTGTGTGTAGCTGGTGTATAGGAGTCAGGCGCAGGACAGCAGATAAGAGTAAATAAACGTATTTTCCTCAACATATAATAAACGCAATACAAAAACAGAGCCCACAATAACAGACCTTCCTACATAGAAACAATCACTCACAAACAAACATGGGGGAACAGAGGGTTAAATAATGAACAGGTAATTGGGGAGAAATTACCTGACCAGGTGTGTAAGATAAAGACAAAACACATGGAAAATGAAAAGTGGTCGGCGATGGCTAGAAGACCGGTGACGTCGACCACCAAACGCCGCCCGAACAAGGAGAGGGACCGACATCGGAGGAAGTCATGACACCTGTAACGCTCTCTTTCGGTGAGTGAGTTGACCAAGGCGCAGCGGGTTGTGAATACATAATGAACTTTATTTAACAAGACGAAACTAAACACACGAAGAACACTTGAATAATTTTACAAAACAACAAAACGAACTAGACAGACCTAAACTATGAACTTACATGAAACGAGGAACACATACACAGGAACGACCGACCGAACAAACGAGACGAGACAGTACCGTGTGGTGCAACAAACACAGACACAGTGACAATCACCCACAAACAAACAGTGAGAACCTCCTACCTTAATATGACTCTCAATTAGAGGAAAACGCAAAACACCTGCCTCTAATTAAGAGCCATACCAGGCAACCCAAAACCAACATAGAAACGGAAAACATAGACTGCCCACCCAAAACTCACGCCCTGACCATCACACACATACAAAACAACAGAAAACAGGTCAGGAACGTGACAGAACCCCCCCCTTCAAGGTGCGAACGCCGGGCGCACCAGCACAAAGTCCAGGGGAGGGTCTGGGTGGGCATCTGACCACGGTGGTGGTTCAGGCTCCGGACGCTGTCCCCACACCACCATAGTCACTCCCCGCTTCTGTATTCCCCTCCCAATGACCACCCTCCAACTAAAACCACCTAAATGAAGGGGCAGCACCGGGATAAGGGCCAGCACCGGGATAGGGGGCAGCACCGGGATAAGGGCCAGCACCGGGATAAGGGGCAGCACCGGGATAAGGGGCAGCACCGGGATAAGGGGCAGCACCGGGATAAGGGGCAGGTCCTGGCTGAGGGACTCTGGCAGGTCCTGGCTGAGGGACTCTGGCAGGTCCTGGCTGAGGGACTCTGGCAGGTCCGGGCTGAGGGACTCTGGCAGGTCCGGGCTGAGGGACTCTGGCAGGTCCGGGCTGAGGGACTCTGGCAGGTCCGGGCTGAGGGACAGCTCCTGACTGTGGGGCAGCTCCTGACTGTGGGGCAGCTCATGACTGTAGGGCAGCTCATGACTGTAGGGCAGCTCATGACTGTAAGGCAGCTCATGACTGTAAGGCAGCTCATGACTGTAGGGCAGCTCATGACTGCAGGGCAGCTCATGACTGCAGGGCAGCTCATGACTGTAGGGCAGCTCATGACTGTAGGGCAGCTCATGACTGTAAGGCAGCTCATGACTGTAAGGCAGCTCATGACTGTAGGGCAGCTCATGACTGTAGGGCAGCTCATGACTGTAGGGCAGCTCATGACTGTAGGGCAGCTCATGACTGTAAGGCAGCTCATGACTGTAGGGCAGCTCATGACTGTAAGGCAGCTCATGACTGTAGGGCAGCTCATGACTGTAAGGCAGCTCATGACTGTAAGGCAGCTCATGACTGTAGGACAGCTCCTGACTGTAGGGCAGCTCCTGACTGTAGGGCAGCTCCTGACTGGCTGGCGGCTCTGGCAGCTCCTGACTGGCTGGCGGCTCTGGCAGCTCCTGACTGGCTGGCGGCTCTGGCAGCTCCTGACTGGCTGGCGGCTCTGGCAGCTCCTGACTGGCTGGCGGCTCTGGCAGCTCCTGACTGACGGACGGCTCTAGCGGCTCCTGACTGACGGACGGCTCTAATGGCTCGGGACAGACGGATGGCTCAGAAGGCGCTGTGCAGACGGATGGCTCAGAAGGCGCTGTGCAGACGGATGGCTCAGAAGGCGCTGGGCAGACGGATGGCTCAGAAGGCGCTGGGCAGACGGATGGCTCAGACGGCGCTGGGCAGACAGATGGCTCAGGCGGCGCTGGGCAGACAGATGGCTCAGGCGGCGCTGGGCAGACAGATGGCTCAGGCGGCGCTGGGCAGACAGATGGCTCAGACGGCGCTGGGCAGACAGATGGCTCAGACGGCGCTGGGCAGACAGATGGCTCAGACGGCGCTGGGCAGACAGATGGCTCAGACGGCGCTGGGCAGACAGATGGCTCAGACGGCGCTGGACAGACAGATGGCTCAGACGGCGCTGGACAGACAGATGGCTCAGACGGCGCTGGGCAGACAGACAGTGCAGAAGGCGTTGGGCAGACGGCCAACTCTGCCCTGCTGAGGCCCACAGTAGGCCTGGTGCGTGGTGCCGGAACTGGAGGTACCGGGATGACGGCACGCACTTCAAGGCTAGTGCGGGGAGCAGGAACAGGGCACACTGACCTCTCGAAGCGCACTATAGGCCTGGTGCGTGGTACCGGAACTGGAGGTACCGGGCTGAGGGCACGCACCTCAGGGCGAGTGCGGGGAGAAGGAACAGTGCGTACAGGGCTCTGGAGACGCACAGATGGCTTAGTGCGTGGTGCCGGAACTGGAGGCAATGGGCTGGAGACACGCACCATAGGGAGAGTGCGTGGAGGAAGAACAGGGCTCTTAAAACGCACTGGAAGCCTGGTGCGTTGTGTAGGCACTGGTGGTACTGGGCTGGGGCGAGGAGATAGCGCCGGAAATACCGGACCGTGCAGGCGTATTGGCTCCCTTGAGCACTGAGCCTGCCCAACCTTACCTGGTTGCATGCTCCCCGTAGCCCGTCCAGTGCGGGGAGGTGGAATAACCCGCACTGGGCTGTGTTGGCGAACCGGGGAAACCATGCGTAAGGCTGGTGCCATGTAAGCCGGCCCAAGGAGACGTACTGGTGGCCAGATATGTAGGGCCGGCCTCATGACATTTGGCTCAATGCCCAATCTAGCCCTACCAGTGCGAGGAGGTGGAATAACCCGCACTGGGCGATGCACCCGTACAGGAGACACCGTGCGCTCTACTGCGTAACACGGCGTCTGCCCGTACTCCCGCTCTCCACGGTTAGCCTGGGAAGTGGGCGCAGGTCTCCTACCTGCCCTCGGCCCACCACCTCTTAGCCCCCCCCCAAGAAATTTTAGGGTAGTACTTGCGGGCTTCCAGCCTTGCTTCCGTGCTGCCTCCTCATAACGTCGCCTCTCCGCTTTCGATGCCTCCAGCTCCGCTTTGGGGCGGCGACACTCCACTGGCTCTGCCCAGGGTCCTTTACCGTCCAGGATCTCTTCCCATGTCCAATCCTCCTTTTCCCACTGCTGCTGTCGTTGCTGTCCGTTAACCCGCTGCTTGATCTGGGTTTGGTGGGTGATTCTGTAACGGCTCTCTTTCGGTGAGTGAGTTGACCAAGGCGCAGCGGGTTGTGAATACATAATGAACTTTATTTAACAAGACGAAACTAAACACACGAAGAACACTTGAATAATTTTACAAAACAACAAAACGAACTAGACAGACCTAAACTATGAACTTACATGAAACGAGGAACACATACACAGGAACGACCGAGACGAGACAGTACCGTGTGGTGCAACAAACACAGACACAGTGACAATCACCCACAAACAAACAGTGAGAACCTCCTACCTTAATATGACTCTCAATTAGAGGAAAACGCAAAACACCTGCCTCTAATTAAGAGCCATACCAGGCAACCCAAAACCAACATAGAAACGGAAAACATAGACTGCCCACCCAAAACTCACGCCCTGACCATCACACACATACAAAACAACAGAAAACAGGTCAGGAACGTGACAACACCTATGATATAATTTACGAAGATTATACATATTTTTTAAATCTATTTTTATTTATCTTTTATCAATTAGTATATTGGAGTTTAACTTCTCTAGGGTATGTGGGACGGTAGCGTCCCACCTCGTCAACAGCCAGTGAAACTGCGGGGCGACAAATTAAAAACAACAGATATCCCATAATTTTAATTCCTCAAACATACAAGTATTTTACACCATTTTAAAGATACAATTGTTGTAAATCCAGCCAAAGTGTCCGATTTCAAAAAGGTTTTACGACGAAAGCACACCAAACGATTATGTTAGGTATGAGCCAAGTCACAGAAAAAGACAGCCATTTTCCAGCCAAAGAGAGCAGTAACAAAAAGCAGAAATAGAGATAAAATTAATCACTAACCTTTGATGATCTTCATCAGATGACACGCATAGGAATATATGTTACACAATACATGTATGTTTTGTTCGGTAAAGTTTATATATATATAAAAAAATCTGAGTTTAGACGGGACGCTACTGTCTCACTTGGCAAAAAGCCTGAGAAAATGCAAAGCGCCAAGTTAAAATGAATTACTATAAAATCAAACTTTCATTAAATCACACATGAAAGATACCAAATTAAAGCTACACTGGTTGTGAATCTAGCCAACATGTCAGAATTCAAATAGGCCTTTTGGCGAAAGCATACGATGCTATTATCTGAGGATAGCACCATTGTAAACAAAGAGAGATACGCATATTTCAACCCTGCAGGCGCGACACAAAACTCAGAAATAAAAATATATTTCATGCCTTACCTTTGACGAGCTTCTGTTGTTGGCACTCCAATATGTTCCATAAACATCACAAATGGTCTTTTTGTTCGATTAATTCCGTCGATATATATCCAAAATATCAATTTATTTGGCGCGTTTGATCCAGAAAAACACAGGTTCCAACTTGCTCAAACGTGACGACAAAATATCTCAAAGGTTACCTGTAAACTTTGCCAAGAAATGTCAAACTACTTTTGTAATACAACTTAAGTATTTTTTAACATTAATAATCGATAAAATTGAAGACGGAGGATCTGTGTTCAATACCGGAGGAAAACAATGTGTAGCATGCTTTCTGGTCTGGCGCCTCTAACAAACAGGACACGTCGAGTGACTCGACTTCAAGATGGCCGTACTTCTTCATTACACAAAGGAATAACCTCAACCAATTTCTCAGGACTGTTGACATCCAGTGGAAGCTGTAGGAACTGCAAGCAAGTCGCTTAGAAATCTGTTTTCCCAATAAAACCTCATTGAAAAGAGAGGTATGATGTACATTGCAATTGGCCAGATAGAGAACATTAAAGGGTTTATTTAAAGTTGGTTGGTCATGTGACATGAGCATTTGGGTAAGTTTCACATGACGGGCTGTGTGTGTTCCGGTTGTTCTTTCATGTATACTTCCACATTCATCTTGGCCAGATCGCAGTTGTCAATGAGAACTTGTTCTCAACTGGCCTACCTGGTTAAATAAAGGTGAAATAAAATAAAATAAAATAAATGATAAGGAGTGACTTGAATTTTGCATCATATGTGGATGAAAGTTCCATCCCTTCCCACTGCTCAGAGACTGTACTGTCATTGTTATAGGTGTAATATATCTGTCTTGGTATGGGTGTGTGAGTGTAGGTCTATTTATATTCTATACCTGCAGTAACTAACCACCTCTCTCTCTTTTTCAATCGCTTTCACTCAATGTCTCTCTCTCTCTAATCAAATAGAATGTTGCTTATCACATGCGCCTATCACAACTGGTGAAAACTTTACAGTCAAATGCTTGCTTATGATCCTTTTCAACGATGCTGAGATAAAAAAAAAAACGAAATAATAACTAACAAAAGAGGAATAAAATAAAATACACAATAATGGAGCTGTATACAAGGAGGACCAGTACCAGATCAATGTGCAGAGGCACGAGGTACAGGTAGTTGAGGTAGATATGTACATGAAGGCAGGGTCAAGTGACTAGGCATCCGGATGATAAATAATAATAAGAGTAAAATAAAGAACAGAGCAGAAAATCAAATCAAAGTCTATTTGTCATGTGCGCCGAATACAACGTAGGCACCTTACAGTGAAATGCTTACTTACGAGCCCCTAACCAACAGTGTAGTTTCAAAAATACAGGGGGGTGCCGATACAGAGTCAATGTGCAGGGGCACCAGTTAGTTGAGGTAGTATGTCCATGTAGGTAGCGTTATTAAAGTGACTATGCATAGATGACAACATAGAGTGGCAGTGGTGTTGACGGGGGAGGGGGGGGCAAATAGTCTGGGTAGCCATTTGACTAGATGTTCAGGAGTATTATGGCTTGGGGGTAGAACCTGTTTAGAAGCCTCTTCGGACCTAGACTTGGCGCTCCGGTACCTCTTGCCGTGCGGTAGCAGAGAGAACAGTCTATGATTAGGGTGGCTGGAGTCTTTGACAATTTTAGGGCCTTCCTCTGACACTGCCTGGTGTAGAGGTCCTGGATGGGAGGCAGCTTAGCCCCAGTGATGTACTGGGCCGTACACACTACCCTTTGTCGTGCCTTGCGGTCGGAGGCCGAGCAGTTGCCGTACCAGGCAACCAGTCAGGATGCTCTCGATGTTGCATCTGTAGAACATTTTGAGGATCTGAGGACCCATGCCAAATCTTTTTAGTTTCCTGAGGGGGGAATAGGCTTTGTGGTGCCCTCTTCACGACTGTCCTGGTGTGTTTGGACCATTCTAGTTTGTTGGTGATGTGGACACCAAAGAACTTGAAGCTCTCAACCTTCCCCACTGCAGCCCCATCGACGAGAATGGGGGCGTGCTCGGTCCTCCTTATCCTGTAGTCCACAATCATCTCCTTTGTCTTGATTATGTTGAGGGATAGGTTGTTATTCTGGCACCACCCGGCCAGGTCTCTGACCTCCTCCCTATAGGCTGTCTCGTTATTGTCGGTGATCAGGCCCACCACTGTTGTGTCATCTGCAAACTTAATGATGTTGTTGGAGTCATGCCTGACCACACAGTCATGGGTGAACATGGAGTACAGGAATGGACTGAGCACGCACCCCTGAGGGGCTCCAGTGTTGAGCAACAGCAAATTATGTGTTATAGTGAGTGTCAGTATGTTAGTGTGTGAGTGGCCGTGTGTGTTTGTGTGCTTGTGTTGTGTCATTATGCATTTGTGTTATGTGTGTGTGTGTGTGTATGTAGTGTTTGAATGTGTGAGGGATTTGTGTGGGAGTGACAGTGTAGTGTGGGTGTGTGAGTGAGTGAGTGTGTGTGTATATGGTGTGAATATAAAGTCTAGTTAGTGTGGGCAGGGTCAGTGCAAGATGGAGTCAGTGCAGATAGTTTAGGTACCATAAATTATTATTTAGCAGTCTTATGGCTTATGGGTAGAAGCTGTCTCTGAGCCTGTTGGCCCTAGAGCCGATGCTCCAGTACCGTTGTCCGGACGATGGCAGATTGAACAGTCTATGGTTTGGGTGGCTGGAGTGGTTGGCAATTTTTCGGGCCTTCTTCTGGCACCACTTGATATAGATATGGCAGGGAGCTCGGCCGCTGTGATGTACAGTACTGGGCTGACCGCACCATCCTATGCAGTGCTTTGCGGTCAAGGGCGGTGCAATTGCCATACAAAGCGGTGATGCAGTCAGTCAAGATGTTCTCGAGAGTGCAGCTGTATAATTCTTTGAGGATCTGAGGGCCCATTCTCATCAGGACTGTGCGAGTGAGTGTGGACCATGTTACTTCCTTACTAATGTGGACGCCAAAGAACGGGAAGGTTTCGACCTGCTCCACAACAGCCCCGTCGATATGGAAGTTTGCTCTCCCCTCTTTCTCCTATAGTATACGAACAGCTCCTTGGTTGTATTGACGTTGAGAGAGAGGTTGTACTGGCACCACACTGTTAAGTCACTGACGTCCTCCCTGTAGGCTGTCTCTCTCTCTCTCTCTCTCTCTCTCTCTCTCTCTCTCTCTCTCTCTCTCTCTCTCTCTCTCTCTCTCTCTCTCTCTCTCTCTCTCTCTCTCTCTCTCTCTCTCTCTCTCTCTCTCTCTCTCTCTCATAGATCCATCTCAGGCATTGAACATTACACTTAGTGAGGCCTATAAAGCTAAAGTCTTACTACGTGTAGCAGATGGTAACCCACAACCCAACTACACCTGGAGCAGGTACTCACTCCTATGTAAACTAGTTCAAACCAGTTTAAATGTAAGTGTTATCTGCACTTGTTAAGACATGAGATCTAAATTAGCTTGAAGCTTCAGAATTTTCATATCTAAAGGACAGTTGTTGAATTATGCTGGCAGTCAAATTATGCCTTTGTCTTACACACACACACACACACACACACACACACACACACACACACACACACACACACACACACACACACACACACACACACACACACACACACACACACACACACACACACACACACACACACACACACACTATTCATGCTGGTTGCTTAACTATTTGCTTATGCTGTTTTATAATATGCTTATAGTTGTTATATGATTGATTGATTGATTGAATTCTTTATTGTCCTATAGGGGAATGTATCTGGCAACAATATAGGCATTCCTGGCATACACACAAAACACATAAGAAATGTGATATAGCATGGATAACAAAGTTGAGCCAGATGTTCACTTATCTTTCACTGCATGTGTCAGTATCAGACTGATGGCATTATTCCGCTTTCTATAGGAAGTTACTGTATAACCACTAACTAATCTCTTTCTGCATATGTACATCTCTTATAACCTGTTATTATCTCTTTGCTTTCTGCAGGAAGTGTTTGCATCAGAGCCAGTATGGTTGCTAGGGCAACAAGATTACATGTAATTATAAATACAGACTGTTTCTTATAATAACTGTATTCCCTATCTTCTCACAGAGACCTCTGCTGCCTGTTGGGTTCTACTGGTCATTCTATGTCTGATTGTTTCTGCTGCACTTGGATGGTTCTGGTGGAAATACAGACAGTTTCCTTGGTAATATCAACTATTGTAATACCATGAACTGAATTTTGCATTGTGATAATAATGCATTTGCATTAGATAATCATATATTGATTTTGCTCAAGTTAATACACTGCTCAAAAAAATTAAGGGAACACTTAAACAACACAATGTAACTCCAAGTCAATCACACTTCTGTGAAATCAAACTGTCCACTTAGGAAGCAACACTGATTGACAATAAATTGTACATGCTGTTGTGCAAATGGAATAGACAAAAGGTGGAAATTATAGGCAATTAGCAAGACACCCCCCAAAACAGGAGTGATTCTGCAGGTGGTGACCACAGACCACTTCTCAGTTCCTATGCTTCCTGGCTGATGTTTTGGTCACTTTTGAATGCTGGCGGTGCTCTCACTCTAGTGGTAGCATGAGACGGAGTCTACAACCCACACAAGTGGCTCAGGTAGTGCAGTTCATCCAGGATGGCACATCAATGCAAACTGTGGCAAAAAGGTTTGCTGTGTCTGTCAGCGTAGTGTCCAGAGCATGCAGGCGCTATCAGGAGACAGGCCAGTACATCAGGAGACGTGGAGGAGGCCGTAGGAGGGCAACAACCCAGCAACAACCCCGCTACCTCCGCCTTAGTGCAAGGAGGTGCACTGCCAGAGCCCTGCAAAATGACCTCCAGCAGGCCACAAATGTGCATGTGTCAGCATATGGTCTCACAAGGGGTCTGAGGATCTCATCTCGGTACCTAATGGCAGTCAGGCTACCTCTGGCGAGCACATGGAGGGCTGTGCGGCCCCACAAAGAAATGCCACCCCACACCATGACTGACCCATTGCCAAACCGGTCATGCTGGAGGATGTTGCAGGCAGCAGAACGCTCTCCACGGCGTCTCCAGACTCTGTCACGTCTGTCACATGTGCTCAGTGTGAACCTGCTTTCATCTGTGAAGAGCACAGGGCGCCAGTGGCGAATTTGCCAATCTTAGTGTTCTCTGGCAAATGCCAAACGTCCTGCACGGTGTTGGGCTGTAAGCACAACCCCCATCTGTGGACGTCGGGCCCTCATACCACCCTCATGGAGTCTGTTTCTGACCGTTTGAGCAGACACATGCACATTTGTGGCCTGCTGGAGGTCATTTTGCAGGACGCTGGCAGTGCACCTCCTTGCACAAAGTCGGAGGTAGCGGTCCTGCTGCTGGGTTGTTGCCCTCCTACGGCCTCCTCCACGTCTCCTGATGTACTGGCCTATCTCCTGGTAGCGCCTGCATGCTCTGGACACTACGCTGACAGACACAGCAAACCTTTTTGCCACAGTTCGCATTGATGTGCCATCCTGGATGAACTGCACTACCTGAGCCACTTGTGTGGGTTGTAGACTCCGTCTCATGCTTCCACTAGAGTGAGAGCACCGCCAGCATTCAAAAGTGACCAAAACATCAGCCAGGAAGCATAGGAACTGAGAAGTGGTCTGTGGTCACCACCTGCAGAATCACTCCTGTTTTGGGGGGTGTCTTGCTAATTGCCTATAATTTCCACCTTTTGTCTATTCCATTTGCACAACAGCATGTGAAATTTATTGTCAATCAGTGTTGCTTCCTAAGTGGACAGTTTGATTTCACAGAAGTGTGATTGACTTGGAGTTACATTGTGTTTTTTAAGTGTTCCCTTTATTTTTTGGAGCAGTGTATATATTATTTTCCTGGACTATATCCCAGGAGTTCAATCATGGCCAAGGCACCAGAACAGGTATAATGTGGTTAGTGAGTAGTTACATATGTTGGATATTAATTTGAGTCAGTTTGCTACAGCAGG
This sequence comes from Salvelinus fontinalis, assembly GCF_029448725.1. Classification (NCBI taxonomy): domain Eukaryota; kingdom Metazoa; phylum Chordata; class Actinopteri; order Salmoniformes; family Salmonidae; genus Salvelinus; species Salvelinus fontinalis. The sequence goes on from NC_074687.1 coordinate 22,032,698, forward strand.
AAAATAATCATGCAGCAACAGGAAATGTGAATTATTTTGAGGATTTTAATTCATGGAAATTCTTGTAAGGGTTGATACATTTTTCATGAGGAAAATGTAATCTGAAATTTCAAAGTGGAAACTGCAAACTTTAGAAGCCTTTTTAAACCTCAAATACACTACAAGTGTTAAATGTCTTACATTGCAGGGAAGTTCTCCAGTTCTCAAATTAAGATGCTACATATGTATGTCACTCTTCTCCATAGTTTTGTGACTAAACTTATGAATTAGGTTTCTCATTAGCCACTGGTTTCTATGTAATGATACTGTAATAATGTCTGTTTGATTCCAGACTATATTAGTATCTTCCAAGACGAGGAGACATGACAAGGTTGAGGAAGGTGTAGATGACTGTCCAAACCAGGAAGGAGCCTGAGGAGGAAGAAGAAGTATCATTATGTAGGGAACAATATACCATGTATATGCATGTCAATCTCTCCTGGCTGAAAGTGGAGGAGAGATTGACTTCATCACTATTTTTATTTATGAGAGGTATTGACAGGTTAAATGCACTGAGCTGTCTGTCTAAACTAATGGCACACAGCTCGGACACCCATGCATACCCCACAAGACATGCCACAAGAGGTCTCTTCACAGTCCCCAAGTCCAGAACAGACTATGGGAGGCACATAGTACTACATAGAGGCATGACTACATGGAACTCTATTCCACATCAAGTAACTGACGCAAGCAGGAAAATTTGATTTAAATAACAGATTAAAAAACACCTTATGGAACAACGGGGACTGTGAAGCAACACAAACATTGGCACAGACACACACACGATAACATACACACTATACATACATATGGATTAGTACTGTATGTGGTAGTGGTGGGGTAGGGGCCTGATGTCACACAGTATTTTGTGAAATCTGTGAATGTACAGTGGGGCAAAAAGGTATTTAGTCAGCCACCAATTGTGCTAATTCTCCCACTTAAAAATATGAGAGAGGCCTGTAATTTTCATCATAGGTACACTTCAACTATGACAGACAAAATGAGAAAAAAGAATCCAGAAAATCACATTGTAGGATTTTTTATGAATTTATTTGCAAATTATGGTGGAAAATAAGTATTTGGTCACCTACAAACAAGCAAGATTTCTGGCTCTCACAGACCTGTAACTTCTTCTTTAAGAGGCTCCTCTGTCCTCCACTCGTTACCTGAATTAATTGGAACCTGTTTGAACTTGTTATCAGTATAAAGGACACTTGTCCACAACCTCAAATAGTCACACTCCAAACTCCACTATGGCCAAGACCAAAGAGCTGTCAACGGACACCAGAAACAAAATTGTAGACCAGGCTGGGAAGACTGAATCTGCAATAGGTAAGCAGCTTGGTTTGAAGAAATCAACTGTGGGAGCAATTATTAGGAAATGGAAGACATACAAGACCACTGATAATCTCCCTCGATCTGGGGCTCCACGCAAGATCTCACCCCGTGGGGTCAAAATGATCACAAGAACGGTGAGCAAAAATCCCAGAACCACACGGGGGGACCTAGTGAATGACCTGCAGAGAGCTGGGACCAAAGTAACAAAGCATACCATCAGTAACACACTACGCCGCCAGGAACTCAAATCCTGCAGTGCCAGACGTGTCCCCTGCTTAAGCCAGTACATGTCCAGGCCCGTCTGAAGTTTGCTAGAGAGGATTTGGATGATCCAGAAGAAGATTGGGAGAATGTCATATGGTCAGATGAAACCAAAATAGAACTATTTGGTAAAAACTCAACTCGTCGTGTTTGGAGGACAAAGAATGCTGAGTTGCATCCAAAGAACACCATACCTACTGTAAAGCATGGGGGTGGAAACATCATGCTTTGGGGCTGTTTTTCTGCAAAGGGACCAGGACGACTGATCCGTGTAAAGGAAAGAATGAATGGGGCCATGTATCGTGAATTTTGAGTGAAAACCTCCTTCCATCAGCAAGGGCATTGAAGATGAAAAGTGGCTGGGTCTTTCAGCATGACAATGATCCCAAACACACCGCCCGGGCAACGAAGGAGTGGCTTCGTAAGAAGCATTTCAAGGTCCTGGAGTGGCCTAGCCAGTCTCCAGATCTCAACCCCATAGAAAATCTTTGGAGGGAGTTGAAAGTCCGTTTTGCCCAGCAACAGCCCCAAAACATCACTGCTCTAGAGGAGATCTGCATGGAGGAATGGGCCAAAATACCAGCAACAGTGTGTGAAAACCTTGTGAAGACTTACAGAAAAAGTTTGACCTCTGTCATTGCCAAAAAAGGGTATATAACAAAGTATTGAGATAAACTTTTGTTATTGACCAAATACTTATTTTCCACCATAATTTGCAAATAAATTCATTAAAAATCCTACAATGTGATTTTCTGGATTTTTTTTCTCATTTTGTCTGTCATAGTTGAAGTATACCTGTGATGAAAATTACAGGCCGCTCTCATATTTTTAAGTGGGAGAATTTGCACAATTGGTGGCTGACTAAATACTTTTTTGCCCCACTGTACTTACAGTGGATGTGTATAGTGTAGGACAGTGGTAGTAGAATATATTTACAGTGGATGTCTATAATGTAGGACAGTGGTAGTAGAATATACTTACAGTGGATGTCTATAGTGTAGGACAGTGGTAGTAGAATATACTTACAGTGGATGTCTATAATGTAGGACAGTGGTAGTAGAATATACTTTCAGTGGATGTCTATAATGTAGGACAGTGGTAGTAGAATATACTTACAGTGGATGTCTATAATGTAGGACAGTGGTAGTAGAATATACTTACAGTGGATGTCTATAATGTAGGACAGTGGTAGTAGAATATACTTACAGTGGATGTCTATAGTGTAGGACAGTGGTGGTAGAATATACTTACAGTGGATGTCTATAATGTAGGACAGTGGTAGTAGAATATACTTACAGTGGATGTCTATAGTGTAGGACAGTGGTAGTAGAATACACTTACAGTGGATGTCTATAATGTAGGACAGTGGTAGTAGAATATACTTACAGTGGATGTCTATAATGTAGGACAGTGGTAGTAGAATACACTTACAGTGGATGTCTATAATGTAGGACAGTGGTAGTAGAATATACTTACAGTGGATGTTTATAGTGTAGGACAGTGGTAGTAGAATACACTTACAGTGGATGTCTATAATGTAGGACAGTGGTAGTAGAATATACTTACAGTGGATGTTTATAGTGTAGGACAGTGGTAGTAGAATATACTTACAGTGGATGTCTATAATGTAGGACAGTGGTAGTAGAATATACTTACAGTGGATGTTTATAGTGTAGGACAGTGGTAGTAGAATATACTTACAGTGGATTTTTATAGTGTAGGACAGTGGTAGTAGAATATACTTACAGTGGATGTCTATAGTGTAGGACAGTGGTAGTAGAATACACTTACAGTGGATGTCTATAATGTAGGACAGTGGTAGTAGAATATACTTACAGTGGATGTCTATAGTGTAGGACAGTGGTAGTAGAATATACTTGCAGTGGATGTCTATAATGTAGGACAGTGGTAGTAGAATATACTTACAGTGGATGTCTATAATGTAGGACAGTGGTAGTAGAATATACTTACAGTGGATGTCTATAATGTAGGACAGTGGTAGTAGAATATACTTACAGTGGATGTCTATAGTTTAGGACAGTGGTAGTAGAATATACTTACAGTGGATGTTTATAGTGTAGGACAGTGGTAGTAGAATATACTTACAGTGGATGTTTATAGTGTAGGACAGTGGTAGTAGAATATACTTACAGTGGATGTTTATAGTGTAGGACAGTGGTGGTAGAATATACTTACAGTGGATGTTTATAGTGTAGGACAGTGGTGGTAGAATATACTTACAGTGGATGTCTATAGTGTAGGAAAGTGGTAGTAGAATATACTTACAGCTGATGTCTATAATGTAGGACAGTGGTAGTAGAATATACTTACAGTGGATGTCTAAAGTGTAGGACAGTGGTAGTAGAATATACTTACAGTGGATGTCTATAATGTAGGACAGTGGTAGTAGAATATACTTACAGTGGATGTTTATAGTGTAGGACAGTGGTAGTAGAATATATTTACAGTGGATGTTTATAGTGTAGGACAGTGGTAGTAGAATATACTTACAGTGGATGTTTATAGTGTAGGACAGTGGTAGTAGAATATACTTACAGTGGATGTCTATAGTGTAGGACAGTGGTAGTAGAATACACTTACAGTGGATGTCTATAATGTAGGACAGTGGTAGTAGAATATACTTACAGTGGATGTCTATAATGTAGGACAGTGGTAGTAGAATACACTTACAGTGGATGTCTATAATGTAGGACAGTGGTAGTAGAATATACTTACAGTGGATTTTTATAGTGTAGGACAGTGGTAGTAGAATATACTTACAGTGGATGTTCATAGTGTAGGACAGTGGTAGTAGAATATACTTACAGTGGATGTTTATAGTGTAGGACAGTGGTAGTAGAATATACTTACAGTGGATGTTTATAGTGTAGGACAGTGGTAGTAGAATATACTTACAGTGGATGTTTATAATGTAGGACAGTGGTAGTAGAATATACTTACAGTGGATGTTTATAGTCTAGGACAGTGGTAGTAGAATATACTTACAGTGGATGTCTATAGTGTAGGACAGTGGTAGTAGAATATACTTACAGTGGATGTTTATAGTGTAGGACAGTGGTAGTAGAATATACTTACAGTGGATGTCTATAGTGTAGGACAGTGGTAGTAGAATATACTTACAGTGGATGTCTATAATGTAGGACAGTGGTAGTAGAATATACTTACAGTGGATGTTTATAGTCTAGGACAGTGGTAGTAGAATATACTTACAGTGGATGTTTATAGTGTAGGACAGTGGTAGTAGAATATACTTACAGTGGATTTTTATAGTGTAGGACAGTGGTAGTAGAATATACTTACAGTGGATGTTTATAGTCTAGGACAGTGGTAGTAGAATATACTTACAGTGGATGTTTATAGTGTAGGACAGTGGTAGTAGAATATACTTACAGTGGATTTTTATAGTGTAGGACAGTGGTGGTAGAATATACTTACAGTGGATGTTTATAGTGTAGGACAGTGGTAGTAGAATATACTTACAGTGGATTTTTATAGTGTAGGACAGTGGTAGTAGAATATACTTACAGTGGATGTTTATAGTGTAGGACAGTGGTAGTAGAATATACTTACAGTGGATGTCTATAATGTAGGACAGTGGTAGTAGAATATACTTACAGTGGATGTCTATAGTGTAGGACAGTGGTAGTAGAATATATTTACAGTGGATGTCTATAATGTAGGACAGTGGTAGTAGAATATACTTACAGTGGATGTCTATAATGTAGGACAGTGGTAGTAGAATATACTTACAGTGGATGTTTATAGTGTAGGACAGTGGTAGTAGAATATACTTACAGTGGATGTCTATAATGTAGGACAGTGGTAGTAGAATATACTTACAGTGGATGTCTATAGTGTAGGACAGTGGTAGTAGAATATATTTACAGTGGATGTTTATGCTGTAGGACAGTGGTAGTAGAATAGACTTACAGTGGATGTCTATAATGTAGGACAGTGGTAGTAGAATATACTTACAGTGGATGTCTATAATGTAGGACAGTGGTAGTAGAATATACTTACAGTGGATGTCTATAATGTAGGACAGTGGTAGTAGAATATACTTTCAGTGGATGTCTATAATGTAGGACAGTGGTAGTAGAATATACTTACAGTGGATGTCTATAGTGTAGGACAGTGGTAGTAGAATGTACTTACAGTGGATGTCTATAATGTAGGACAGTGGTAGTAGAATATACTTACAGTGGATGTCTATAGTGTAGGACAGTGGTGGTAGAATATACTTACAGTGGATGTCTATAATGTAGGACAGTGGTAGTAGAATATACTTACAGTGGATGTCTATAGTGTAGGACAGTGGTGGTAGAATATACTTACAGTGGATGTCTATAATGTAGGACAGTGGTAGTAGAATATACTTACAGTGGATGTCTATAGTGTAGGACAGTGGTAGTAGAATACACTTACAGTGGATGTCTATAATGTAGGACAGTGGTAGTAGAAAATACTTACAGTGGATGTTTATAGTGTAGGACAGTGGTGGTAGAATACACTTACAGTGGATGTCTATAATGTAGGCCAGTGGTAGTAGAATATATTTACAGTGGATGTTTATAGTGTAGGACAGTGGTAGTAGAATATATTTACAGTGGATGCTTATGCTGTAGGACAGTGGTAGTAGAATATACTTACAATGGATGTCTATAATGTAGGACAGTGGTAGTAGAATATACTTACAGTGGATGTTTATAGTGTAGGTCAGTGGTAGTAGAATATACTTACAGTGGATGTTTATAGTGTAGGACAGTGGTAGTAGAATATACTTACAGTGGATGTTTATAGTGTAGGACAGTGGTAGTAGAATATACTTACAGTGGATTTTTATAGTGTAGGACAGTGGTGGTAGAATATACTTACAGTGGATGTCTATAAAGTAGGACAGTGGTAGTAGAATATACTTACAGTGGATGTCTATAGTGTAGGACAGTGGTAGTAGAATATACTTGCAGTGGATGTCTATAATGTAGGACAGTGGTAGTAGAATATACTTACAGTGGATGTCTATAATGTAGGACAGTGGTAGTAGAATATACTTACAGTGGATGTCAATAATGTAGGACAGTTGTAGTAGAATATACTTACAGTGGATGTTTATAGTGTAGGACAGTGGTAGTAGAATATACTTACAGTGGATGTCTATAGTGTATGACAGTGGTAGTAGAATAGACTTACAGTGGATGTTTATAGTGTAGGACAGTGGTAGTAGAATATACTTACAGTGGATGTCTATAATGTAGGACAGTGGTAGTAGAATATACTTACAGTGGATGTTTATAGTGTAGGACAGTGGTAGTAGAATATACTTACAGTGGATTTTTATAGTGTAGGACAGTGGTAGTAGAATATACTTACAGTGGATGTCTATAATGTAGGACAGTGGTAGTAGAATATACTTACAGTGGATGTCTATAATGTAGGACAGTGGTAGTAGAATATACTTACAGTGGATGTCTATAGTGTAGGACAGTGGTAGTAGAATATACTTACAGTGGATGTCTATAGTGTAGGACAGTGGTAGTAGAATACACTTACAGTGGATGTCTATAATGTAGGACAGTGGTAGTAGAATGTACTTACAGTGGATGTCTATAGTGTAGGACAGTGGTAGTAGAATATACTTACAGTGGATGTCTATAGTGTAGGACAGTGGTAGTAGAATATACTTGCAGTGGATGTCTATAATGTAGGACAGTGGTAGTAGAATATACTTACAGTGGATGTCTATAATGTAGGACAGTGGTAGTAGAATATACTTACAGTGGATGTCTATAATGTAGGACAGTGGTAGTAGAATATACTTACAGTGGATGTCTATAGTGTAGGACAGTGGTAGTAGAATATACTTACAGTGGATGTTTATAGTGTAGGACAGTGGTAGTAGAATATACTTACAGTGGATGTTTATAGTGTAGGACAGTGGTGGTAGAATATACTTACAGTGGATGTCTATAGTGTAGGACAGTGGTAGTAGAATACACTTACAGTGGATGTCTATAATGTAGGACAGTGGTAGTAGAATATACTTACAGTGGATGTCTATAATGTAGGACAGTGGTAGTAGAATATACTTACAGTGGATGTCTATAATGTAGGCCAGTGGTAGTAGAATATACTTACAGTGGATGTCTATGGTCTAGGCCAGTGGTAGTAAAATATACTTACAGTGGATGTTTATAGTGTAGGACAGTGGTAGTAGAATATACTTACAGTGGATTTTTATAGTGTAGGACAGTGGTAGTAGAATATACTTACAGTGGATTTTTATAGTGTAGGACAGTGGTAGTAGAATATACTTACAGTGGATGTTTATAGTGTAGGACAGTGGTAGTAGAATATACTTACAGTGGATGTCTATAATGTAGGACAGTGGTAGTAGAATATACTTACAGTGGATGTTTATAGTGTAGGACAGTGGTAGTAGAAAATACTTACAGTGGATGTTTATAGTGTAGGACAGTGGTAGTAGAATATACTTACAGTGGATGTCTATAATGTAGGACAGTGGTGGTAGAATACACTTACAGTGGATGTCTATAATGTAGGCCAGTGGTAGTAGAATATATTTACAGTGGATGTTTATAGTGTAGGACAGTGGTAGTAGAATATATTTACAGTGGATGCTTATGCTGTAGGACAGTGGTAGTAGAATATACTTACAATGGATGTCTATAATGTAGGACAGTGGTAGTAGAATATACTTACAGTGGATGTTTATAGTGTAGGACAGTGGTGGTAGAATATACTTACAGTGGATGTTTATAGTGTAGGACAGTGGTAGTAGAATATACTTACAGTGGATTTTTATAGTGTAGGACAGTGGTGGTAGAATATACTTACAGTGGATGTCTATAAAGTAGGACAGTGGTAGTAGAATATACTTACAGTGGATGTCTATAGTGTAGGACAGTGGTAGTAGAATATACTTGCAGTGGATGTCTATAATGTAGGACAGTGGTAGTAGAATATACTTACAGTGGATGTCTATAATGTAGGACAGTGGTAGTAGAATATACTTACAGTGGATGTCAATAATGTAGGACAGTTGTAGTAGAATATACTTACAGTGGATGTTTATAGTGTAGGACAGTGGTAGTAGAATATACTTACAGTGGATGTCTATAGTGTATGACAGTGGTAGTAGAATAGACTTACAGTGGATGTTTATAGTGTAGGACAGTGGTAGTAGAATATACTTACAGTGGATGTCTATAATGTAGGACAGTGGTAGTAGAATATACTTACAGTGGATGTTTATAGTGTAGGACAGTGGTAGTAGAATATACTTACAGTGGATTTTTATAGTGTAGGACAGTGGTAGTAGAATATACTTACAGTGGATGTCTATAATGTAGGACAGTGGTAGTAGAATATACTTACAGTGGATGTCTATAATGTAGGACAGTGGTAGTAGAATATACTTACAGTGGATGTCTATAGTGTAGGACAGTGGTAGTAGAATATACTTACAGTGGATGTCTATAGTGTAGGACAGTGGTAGTAGAATACACTTACAGTGGATGTCTATAATGTAGGACAGTGGTAGTAGAATGTACTTACAGTGGATGTCTATAGTGTAGGACAGTGGTAGTAGAATATACTTACAGTGGATGTCTATAGTGTAGGACAGTGGTAGTAGAATATACTTGCAGTGGATGTCTATAATGTAGGACAGTGGTAGTAGAATATACTTACAGTGGATGTTTATAGTGTAGGACAGTGGTAGTAGAATATACTTACAGTGGATTTTTATAGTGTAGGACAGTGGTAGTAGAATATACTTACAGTGGATGTCTATAATGTAGGACAGTGGTAGTAGAATATACTTACAGTGGATGTCTATAATGTAGGACAGTGGTAGTAGAATATACTTACAGTGGATGTCTATAGTGTAGGACAGTGGTAGTAGAATATACTTACAGTGGATGTCTATAGTGTAGGACAGTGGTAGTAGAATACACTTACAGTGGATGTCTATAATGTAGGACAGTGGTAGTAGAATGTACTTACAGTGGATGTCTATAGTGTAGGACAGTGGTAGTAGAATATACTTACAGTGGATGTCTATAGTGTAGGACAGTGGTAGTAGAATATACTTGCAGTGGATGTCTATAATGTAGGACAGTGGTAGTAGAATATACTTACAGTGGATGTCTATAATGTAGGACAGTGGTAGTAGAATATACTTACAGTGGATGTCTATAATGTAGGACAGTGGTAGTAGAATATACTTACAGTGGATGTCTATAGTGTAGGACAGTGGTAGTAGAATATACTTACAGTGGATGTTTATAGTGTAGGACAGTGGTAGTAGAATATACTTACAGTGGATGTTTATAGTGTAGGACAGTGGTGGTAGAATATACTTACAGTGGATGTCTATAGTGTAGGACAGTGGTAGTAGAATACACTTACAGTGGATGTCTATAATGTAGGACAGTGGTAGTAGAATATACTTACAGTGGATGTCTATAATGTAGGACAGTGGTAGTAGAATATACTTACAGTGGATGTCTATAATGTAGGCCAGTGGTAGTAGAATATACTTACAGTGGATGTCTATGGTCTAGGCCAGTGGTAGTAAAATATACTTACAGTGGATGTTTATAGTGTAGGACAGTGGTAGTAGAATATACTTACAGTGGATTTTTATAGTGTAGGACAGTGGTAGTAGAATATACTTACAGTGGATTTTTATAGTGTAGGACAGTGGTAGTAGAATATACTTACAGTGGATGTTTATAGTGTAGGACAGTGGTAGTAGAATATACTTACAGTGGATGTCTATAATGTAGGACAGTGGTAGTAGAATATACTTACAGTGGATGTTTATAGTGTAGGACAGTGGTAGTAGAAAATACTTACAGTGGATGTTTATAGTGTAGGACAGTGGTAGTAGAATATACTTACAGTGGATGTCTATAATGTAGGACAGTGGTGGTAGAATACACTTACAGTGGATGTCTATAATGTAGGCCAGTGGTAGTAGAATATATTTACAGTGGATGTTTATAGTGTAGGACAGTGGTAGTAGAATATATTTACAGTGGATGCTTATGCTGTAGGACAGTGGTAGTAGAATATACTTACAATGGATGTCTATAATGTAGGACAGTGGTAGTAGAATATACTTACAGTGGATGTTTATAGTGTAGGACAGTGGTGGTAGAATATACTTACAGTGGATGTTTATAGTGTAGGACAGTGGTAGTAGAATATACTTACAGTGGATTTTTATAGTGTAGGACAGTGGTGGTAGAATATACTTACAGTGGATGTCTATAAAGTAGGACAGTGGTAGTAGAATATACTTACAGTGGATGTCTATAGTGTAGGACAGTGGTAGTAGAATATACTTGCAGTGGATGTCTATAATGTAGGACAGTGGTAGTAGAATATACTTACAGTGGATGTCTATAATGTAGGACAGTGGTAGTAGAATATACTTACAGTGGATGTCAATAATGTAGGACAGTTGTAGTAGAATATACTTACAGTGGATGTTTATAGTGTAGGACAGTGGTAGTAGAATATACTTACAGTGGATGTCTATAGTGTATGACAGTGGTAGTAGAATAGACTTACAGTGGATGTTTATAGTGTAGGACAGTGGTAGTAGAATATACTTACAGTGGATGTCTATAATGTAGGACAGTGGTAGTAGAATATACTTACAGTGGATGTTTATAGTGTAGGACAGTGGTAGTAGAATATACTTACAGTGGATTTTTATAGTGTAGGACAGTGGTAGTAGAATATACTTACAGTGGATGTCTATAATGTAGGACAGTGGTAGTAGAATATACTTACAGTGGATGTCTATAATGTAGGACAGTGGTAGTAGAATATACTTACAGTGGATGTCTATAGTGTAGGACAGTGGTAGTAGAATATACTTACAGTGGATGTCTATAGTGTAGGACAGTGGTAGTAGAATACACTTACAGTGGATGTCTATAATGTAGGACAGTGGTAGTAGAATGTACTTACAGTGGATGTCTATAGTGTAGGACAGTGGTAGTAGAATATACTTACAGTGGATGTCTATAGTGTAGGACAGTGGTAGTAGAATATACTTGCAGTGGATGTCTATAATGTAGGACAGTGGTAGTAGAATATACTTACAGTGGATGTCTATAATGTAGGACAGTGGTAGTAGAATATACTTACAGTGGATGTCTATAATGTAGGACAGTGGTAGTAGAATATACTTACAGTGGATGTCTATAGTGTAGGACAGTGGTAGTAGAATATACTTACAGTGGATGTTTATAGTGTAGGACAGTGGTAGTAGAATATACTTACAGTGGATTTTTATAGTGTAGGACAGTGGTAGTAGAATATACTTACAGTGGATGTTTATAGTGTAGGACAGTGGTAGTAGAATATACTTACAGTGGATGTTTATAGTGTAGGACAGTGGTAGTAGAATATACTTACAGTGGATGTCTATAATGTAGGACAGTGGTAGTAGAATATACTTACAGTGGATGTCTATAGTGTAGGACAGTGGTAGTAGAATACACTTACAGTGGATGTCTATAATGTAGGACAGTGGTAGTAGAATGTACTTACAGTGGATGTCTATAGTGTAGGACAGTGGTAGTAGAATATACTTACAGTGGATGTCTATAGTGTAGGACAGTGGTAGTAGAATATACTTGCAGTGGATGTCTATAATGTAGGACAGTGGTAGTAGAATATACTTACAGTGGATGTCTATAATGTAGGACAGTGGTAGTAGAATATACTTACAGTGGATGTCAATAATGTAGGACAGTTGTAGTAGAATATACTTACAGTGGATGTTTATAGTGTAGGACAGTGGTAGTAGAATATACTTACAGTGGATTTTTATAGTGTAGGACAGTGGTAGTAGAATAGACTTACAGTGGATGTTTATAGTGTAGGACAGTGGTAGTAGAATATACTTACAGTGGATGTCTATAATGTAGGACAGTGGTAGTAGAATATACTTACAGTGGATGTTTATAGTGTAGGACAGTGGTAGTAGAATATACTTACAGTGGATTTTTATAGTGTAGGACAGTGGTAGTAGAATATACTTACAGTGGATGTCTATAATGTAGGACAGTGGTAGTAGAATATACTTACAGTGGATGTCTAAAATGTAGGACAGTGGTAGTAGAATATACTTACAGTGGATGTCTATAGTGTAGGACAGTGGTAGTAGAATATACTTACAGTGGATGTCTATAGTGTAGGACAGTGGTAGTAGAATACACTTACAGTGGATGTCTATAATGTAGGACAGTGGTAGTAGAATATACTTACAGTGGATGTCTATAGTGTAGGACAGTGGTAGTAGAATATACTTACAGTGGATGTTTATAGTGTAGGACAGTGGTGGTAGAATATACTTACAGTGGATGTCTATAGTGTAGGAAAGTGGTAGTAGAATATACTTACAGCTGATGTCTATAATGTAGGACAGTGGTAGTAGAATATACTTACAGTGGATGTCTAAAGTGTAGGACAGTGGTAGTAGAATATACTTACAGTGGATGTCTATAATGTAGGACAGTGGTAGTAGAATATACTTACAGTGGATGTTTATAGTGTAGGACAGTGGTAGTAGAATATATTTACAGTGGATGTTTATAGTGTAGGACAGTGGTAGTAGAATATACTTACAGTGGATGTTTATAGTGTAGGACAGTGGTAGTAGAATATACTTACAGTGGATGTTTATAGTGTAGGACAGTGGTAGTAGAATATACTTACAGTGGATGTTTATAGTGTAGGACAGTGGTGGTAGAATATACTTACAGTGGATGTCTATAGTGTAGGAAAGTGGTAGTAGAATACACTTACAGTGGATGTCTATAATGTAGGACAGTGGTAGTAGAATATACTTACAGTGGATGTCTATAGTGTAGGACAGTGGTAGTAGAATATACTTGCAGTGGATGTCTATAATGTAGGACAGTGGTAGTAGAATATACTTACAGTGGATGTCTATAATGTAGGACAGTGGTAGTAGAATATACTTACAGTGGATGTTTATAGTGTAGGACAGTGGTGGTAGAATATACTTACAGTGGATGTCTATAGTGTAGGAAAGTGGTAGTAGAATATACTTACAGCTGATGTCTATAATGTAGGACAGTGGTAGTAGAATATACTTACAGTGGATGTCTAAAGTGTAGGACAGTGGTAGTAGAATATACTTACAGTGGATGTCTATAATGTAGGACAGTGGTAGTAGAATATACTTACAGTGGATGTTTATAGTGTAGGACAGTGGTAGTAGAATATATTTACAGTGGATGTTTATAGTGTAGGACAGTGGTAGTAGAATATACTTACAGTGGATGTTTATAGTGTAGGACAGTGGTAGTAGAATATACTTACAGTGGATGTTTATAGTGTAGGACAGTGGTAGTAGAATATACTTACAGTGCATTTTTATAGTGTAGGACAGTTGTAGTAGAATATACTTACAGTGGATGTTTATAGTGTAGGACAGTGGTAGTAGAATATACTTACAGTGGATGTCTATAGTGTAGGACAGTGGTAGTAGAATATATTTACAGTGGATGTTTATAGTGTAGGACAGTGGTAGTAGAATATATTTACAGTGGATGTTTATAGTGTAGGACAGTGGTAGTAGAATATACTTACAGTGGATGTTTATAGTGTAGGACAGTGGTAGTAGAATATACTTACAGTGGATGTTTATAGTGTAGGACAGTGGTAGTAGAATATATTTACAGTGGATGTTTATAGTGTAGGACAGTGGTAGTAGAATATACTTACAGTGGATGTTCATAGTGTAGGACAGTGGTAGTAGAATACACTTACAGTGGATGTCTATAATGTAGGACAGTGGTAGTAGAATGTACTTACAGTGGATGTCTATAGTGTAGGACAGTGGTAGTAGAATATACTTACAGTGGATGTCTATAGTGTAGGACAGTGGTAGTAGAATATACTTGCAGTGGATGTCTATAATGTAGGACAGTGGTAGTAGAATATACTTACAGTGGATGTCTATAATGTAGGACAGTGGTAGTAGAATATACTTACAGTGGATGTCTATAGTGTAGGACAGTTGTAGTAGAATATACTTACAGTGGATGTTTATAGTGTAGGACAGTGGTAGTAGAATATACTTACAGTGGATTTTTATAGTGTAGGACAGTGGTAGTAGAATAGACTTACAGTGGATGTTTATAGTGTAGGACAGTGGTAGTAGAATATACTTACAGTGGATTTTTATAGTGTAGGACAGTGGTAGTAGAATATACTTACAGTGGATGTCTATAATGTAGGACAGTGGTAGTAGAATATACTTACAGTGGATGTCTATAATGTAGGACAGTGGTAGTAGAATATACTTACAGTGGATGTCTATAGTGTAGGACAGTGGTAGTAGAATATACTTACAGTGGATGTCTATAATGTAGGACAGTGGTAGTAGAATATACTTACAGTGGATGTCTATAATGTAGGACAGTGGTAGTAGAATATACTTACAGTGGATGTTTATAGTGTAGGACAGTGGTGGTAGAATATACTTACAGTGGATGTCTATAGTGTAGGAAAGTGGTAGTAGAATACACTTACAGTGGATGTCTATAATGTAGGACAGTGGTAGTAGAATATACTTACAGTGGATGTCTATAGTGTAGGACAGTGGTAGTAGAATATACTTGCAGTGGATGTCTATAATGTAGGACAGTGGTAGTAGAATATACTTACAGTGGATGTCTATAATGTAGGACAGTGGTAGTAGAATATACTTACAGTGGATGTTTATAGTGTAGGACAGTGGTGGTAGAATATACTTACAGTGGATGTCTATAGTGTAGGAAAGTGGTAGTAGAATATACTTACAGCTGATGTCTATAATGTAGGACAGTGGTAGTAGAATATACTTACAGTGGATGTCTAAAGTGTAGGACAGTGGTAGTAGAATATACTTACAGTGGATGTCTATAATGTAGGACAGTGGTAGTAGAATATACTTACAGTGGATGTTTATAGTGTAGGACAGTGGTAGTAGAATATATTTACAGTGGATGTTTATAGTGTAGGACAGTGGTAGTAGAATATACTTACAGTGGATGTTTATAGTGTAGGACAGTGGTAGTAGAATATACTTACAGTGCATTTTTATAGTGTAGGACAGTTGTAGTAGAATATACTTACAGTGGATGTTTATAGTGTAGGACAGTGGTAGTAGAATATACTTACAGTGGATGTCTATAGTGTAGGACAGTGGTAGTAGAATATACTTACAGTGGATGTTTATAGTGTAGGACAGTGGTAGTAGAATATACTTACAGTGGATGTTTATAGTGTAGGACAGTGGTAGTAGAAAATACTTACAGTGGATGTCTATAGTGTAGGACAGTGGTAGTACAATATATTTACAGTGGATGTTTATAGTGTAGGACAGTGGTAGTAGAATATACTTACAGTGGATGTCTATAATGTAGGACAGTGGTAGTACAATATACTTACAGTGGATGTCTATAATGTAGGACAGTGGTAGTAGAATATACTTACAGTGGATGTCTATAGTGTAGGACAGTGGTAGTAGAATATACTTACAGTGGATGTTTATAGTGTAGGACAGTGGTAGTAGAATATACTTACAGTGGATGTCTATAATGTAGGACAGTGGTAGTACAATATACTTACAGTGGATGTCTATAATGTAGGCCAGTGGTAGTAGAATATACTTACAGTGGATGTCTATAATGTAGGCCAGTGGTAGTAGAATATACTTACAGTGGATGTTTATAGTGTAGGACAGTGGTAGTAGAATATACTTACAGTGGATGTCTATAATGTAGGCCAGTGGTAGTAGAATATACTTACAGTGGATGTCTATAATGTAGGCCAGTGGTAGTAGAATATACTTACAGTGGATGTTTATAGTGTAGGACAGTGGTAGTAGAATATACTTACAGTGGATGTCTATAATGTAGGACAGTGGTAGTACAATATACTTACAGTGGATGTCTATAATGTAGGCCAGTGGTAGTAGAATATACTTACAGTGGATGTCTATAATGTAGGACAGTGGTAGTAGAATATACTTACAGTGGATGTCTATGGTCTAGGCCAGTGGTAGTAGAATATACTTACAGTGGATGTTTATAGTGTAGGACAGTGGTAGTAGAATATACTTACAGTGGATGTTTATAGTGTAGGACAGTGGTAGTAGAATATATTTACAGTGGATGTCTATAGTGTAGGACAGTGGTAGTAGAATATACTTACAGTGGATGTTTATAGTGTAGGACAGTGGTAGTAGAATATATTTACAGTGGATGTTTATAGTGTAGGACAGTGGTAGTAGAATATATTTACAGTGTTTTGTAATGAGGACCTATTGATGTTTATGTAAGACGGTTATGTAGGCTAAGCTATATGGGAAATCATTTTGAATGAAACGCAATTTATTCGAGCAATGGTCTGCAATCATCACTCTTTGATGGAGACTATGCACATCTTGCAATGTAGCCAAAAGTTTTTCACAAAAATAAACAACCAGGC
This sequence comes from Salvelinus fontinalis, assembly GCF_029448725.1. Classification (NCBI taxonomy): domain Eukaryota; kingdom Metazoa; phylum Chordata; class Actinopteri; order Salmoniformes; family Salmonidae; genus Salvelinus; species Salvelinus fontinalis. Next base: position 22,049,903 of record NC_074687.1, read on the forward strand.
TTATATTGGTCAGTAATAATGGAACAAAACATTTGCATCTTTAAATTTAATAGACCACTAACCTTTGATGAATGGAAGTTCCCCTGCTGAAATAGCCGAGACATTTGTTTGTTGCCGTTTGTGCTACTGTTGGAAAACACTCATTCAATATAGGACTCGGCTTTTTGGGGCTGCTTTGCTGCCTCAGGGCCTGGCCAACTTGAGTCAACCATGAATTCTCTATTGTACCAGATAATTCTTGAGGAGAATGTGACGCCATCTGTCAAAAAGCTGAAGCTGAACCGAACATGGATCTTGCAACATGACAATGATCCAAAACATAAAAGCAAAGCTACAACAGAATGGCTAAAGAAGAAATGGAGGGTTATGGAATGACCAAGTGAAAACCCAGATCTCAATCCTATCGAAATGGTATGGGGGGACTTGAAGAATGCCGTGCATGCAAGAAAGCCCTCGAACATGACAGAGTTGAAGCAGTACTGTAAAGAAGAGTGGGCAAACATCTCCCCCCAGTCTATGTAAGAGACTGATAGACAGTTACAAGAAACGTCTACATGAAGTTATTTCAGCCAAAGAGGGAAACACAAGCTATTGAAGCTAGGGGTGTACATATTTTTTCTGCACTAGGGAATTGCATTTCTGTTGATATTTGATGAATAAATGATTGTAAAGTATAATCTTTCAGTGTCATTTGTTCAATTAGGTTACCTTTATCTGTCAATAGTGTTGAAGTGAAGATTACATATCCATCTGTCCAAATATGTAAACAAATTACAACTTTCCAGGGGTTGTACTTACTTTTTCACGTGACTATACCTCATGAATAGACAATAGCTCAAATAATATATGTTTTATAATATACACTACTGTTCAAAAGTTTGGGGTCACTTAGAAATGTCCTTGTCTTTGAAAGAAAAGCAATTTTTTGTCCATTAAAATAACCTCAAATTGATCAGAAATACAGTGTAGATAGACATTGTTAATGTTGTAAATTACTATTGTAGCTGGAAACAGCAGTTTATTTTATGGAATATCTCCATAGGCGTACAGAGGCCCATTATCAGCAACCATCACTCCTGTGTTCCAATGGCACGTTGTGTTAGTTAATCCAAGTTTATCATTTTAAAAGGCTAATTGATCATTAGAAAACCCTTTTGCAATTATGTTAGCACAGCTGAAAACTGTGCTGATTATAGGTGAGCACATGATCCAGTCCAAAAACATGTGAGAATGCCAACCAACTATTAATAAACTGTTTACTATCATTCACACCTGTGTCAAGGATTAGAATCTAATTTTCAGTTTTGAAATACCTAATTCTAATATTTAATCCAATCCAATTGCCAAAATGTTTTCATTATTATTTTATTAGGCAAGTAAGTTAAGAACAAATTCTTATTTTCAATGACAGCCTAGGAACAGTGGGTTAACTGCTTTGTTCTGGGGCAGAACGACAGATTTTTACCTTGTCAGCTCAGGAATTCGATCTTGCAACCTTTTGGTTTCTAGTCCAACGCTCTAACCGCTAGGCTACCTGCCACCCTGATCGGATTAGAAAAGTTTTGAAAAACTTGGTCCCGTTGATTACTACCATTCGTTGTATATTGGTTTAATACACCAACATTTTGAGTTTGAGTGCTGCTTTTTTGGCTGGTGTAGCATCATTGGTTTGAAAGTAAGTAAAGAATATTTGTGTTAATCTGCATCCATCCCTTACAGCACTTTATTGGGGTATTCCCTTATGGAGTCACATGATGTTTGTAAAATGCTATGTTCTCATTGCAATGTGATATTATGTTGAATGTACACTGAGTGTACAAAACATTAAGAACACCTTCCTAATACTGAATTGCACTTGGGCTATGGACTCTAAAAGGTGTGGAAAGCGTTCCACAGGGATGCTGGCCCATGTTGACTCCAATGCTTCCCACATTTGTGTCAAGATGCCCTTTGGGTGATGGACCATTCTTGATACACATGAGAAACTGTTGTGAAAAACCCAATAGCGATGCAGTTCTTGACACACTCAAGGTGCGCCTGGCACCTACTACCATACCCCGTTCAAAGGCACCTAAATCTTTTGTCTTGCCCATTCACCCTATGAATGGAACACATACACAATCCATGTCTCAATTGTTTAAAGGGTAAAAATCTTTATTCATATTTAACACGTCACATCAATAAGGGATCATAGCTTTCACCTGGATTCACCTGGTCAGTCTATGTCATGGAAAGAGCAGGTGTTCATAGTGTTTTGTACACTCAGTGTATATCAATAAAGTATACTTACAGGACAGTAACTTCTCAAACACAACTCTAAGGGCAGCGTGAGCCACCGTCTCCTCCTCTGACAGCTCCCTCTAGGTGGAGAGGACCTGGGCTTTAGCTCCCTCTAGGTGGAGAGGACCTGGGCTTTAGCTCCCTCTAGGTGGAGAGGACCTGGGCTTTAGCTCCCTCTAGGTGGAGAGGACCTGGGCTTTAGCTCCCTCTAGGTGGAGAGGACCTGGGCTTTAGCTCCCTCTAGGTGGAGAGGACCTGGGCTTTAGCTCCCTCGAGGTGGTGAGGACCTGGGCTTTAGCTCCCTCTAGGTGGAGAGGACCTGGGCTTTAGCTCCCTCGAGGTGGTGAGGACCTGGGCTTTAGCTCCTCGAGGTGGTGAGGACCTGGGCTTTAGCTCCCTCGAGGTGGTGAGGACCTGGGCTTTAGCTCCCTAGAGGTGGTGAGGACCTGGGCTTTAGCTCCCTAGAGGTGGTGAGGACCTGGGCTTTAGCTCCCTAGAGGTGGTGAGGACCTGGGCTTTAGCTCCCTAGAGGTGGTGAGGACCTGGGCTTTAGCTCCCTAGAGGTGGTAAGGACTTGGGCTTTAACCTGGGCTCCCAAGTCTTCATCTTTTTCCCCAGAAAAGTATGGGGATGGATCCTGCTTCCTTTAGACTGTAATGCTGAAACCATAAAGTATGTTACGGTCATTATTTCTGTACAATGTCAAAGGAAAGTCATACAAGTCTCTTTGCACATTATAAGGTTTACATTTTTTTTAAACTAGGCAAGACAGTGAAGAACAAATTCTTATTTACAATGATGGCCTACACCAGCCAAACTCAGACAACGTTGGGCTAATTGTGTGCCGCCCAATCACAGCCAGTTGTGATACAGTCTGGATTTGAACCAGGTTGTCCTTAGTGACGCCTCTAGCACTGAGATGCAGTGTCTTAGACCACTGCGCCGCTTGGGAGCCCCAATAAAAATCTGTTGTCTTAAAAAAGTTATTCCAGTCTGCCTCAACAAACAAAATATGCTTGTGACGACAATATTTTCACTCACATGGATGTATGCATTAACCACAATCTTTGACGAATTCAGTGTCAGTCCTGGACACCCTTTTTACATTTTTTCCCTGATTTTTTCCAGCCTCTGTGTTTTTCTTTCTTTGTAGGGCTGTGGGGCCCCACAGATCTTACATTTTTTAGCCCTCACCACAAGGTTTTCGGCACAGATTGGACACTTTTTTTGTAGATCCTGACATTTCTGAAATTGAGAACAATGTGTATCTTTATAATGTCAATATGAACACAAAATCATATGCTAATGGTTTAATATCATAATAATTCCAGAATGAGGTAGTACATAGTGGGTTATTTTAGATATTAAATTGTCCACATTAGGTCAATAAACTGATTAAGAAGGCTAATTCAGTTATTGGAGTTAGTTATTGGCCTGACTCCAGACTCTCTAGAGGTCATGACAGAGCAGAGAACCAGACAGAAACTGGATATCTGTATAGTACTTCTAATCACCCTTGGAGTACTTTTAACGACTGGCTTGTAATGCCGAAGTGCTCAACAGAAATATTTAGGAGGTCCGTTTTACCTAATGCAATAGTTTCTTAAATATTATTTCTATGGCGGTACTTGAGGGGTAGCCTACTCTGACTGGGTTCCTCCTTGATTGTAAAAGGTTGTAGGCCTATATTTAATTGTATAGTTGCTATATATTGATAGTAAGATATGATTATTAGGCTGCCCCTTCTGCCCTATACATGTTAAATGCAGGAACTACTCAATTTACTTTACTGCAAATTCTGACTTTATTTTTCTGTCTAGACAGACTGCAATTTCTGATAATCCGTGATATATTCTGATCAACTGGCCGGTTCTTGTGGCAGGAAACCATTACAACAGATCAAAGATGTTTTACCAAAAATATAGTTACGGCGTTTTGCCTGTGTAGGGCAGTCTTGCCAAAGTAGTATAGTTTTATTGGTTGCACTATTGCCGGGTTAAATCCCTGGTTCCCCTGTAGACTTGGACAGTAAGCCTTCCCAGTCTAGTTCACTGATGCTGCCCACTGATGCTGTCCCAGCGCACAAACCTAGGCTACAACAGTCATGCTCTGTTTTACCTAATTGTCAATATAGACAGTGAGCTATGTGACAAATAATCTACACTCTCAGAAAGAAAGCATTTTATCTGATCTTAAACGGTTTGATCTGGAACCTTTTTTTGTTTAGAGGGTTGCGCTACAGGCACAAATGGTGCCCCAAAGCACTCTTATTTTTCTGAATGTTCTGTGAATAACATCTCAATATACCGTCAACAATGTTTCACTGAGCAACTACTAAGGCTCAAAGGATTTTCAATTTTTTTCTCTATGATATATTTTAATGGTTGTGCAGACAGGACATACCAGTTTATTTTCTATTGGAGACAGGGAGGCCAATAAATGAACTAGCTACACTATCACAGATCTAATTAAAATGCAAAATACAATTGTTTCTTCTAGTATTATATATTATATGCAGAGTAATTGTTTTTTCTTAAGTTTGGTGGACCATCATTAAATTTGCCAACGACACAACAACGAGACAGCCTATAGGGAGGAGGTCAGAGACCAGGCCATGTGGTGCCAGGATAACAACCTCTCCCTCAACGTGATCAAGACAAAGGAGATAATTGAGGACTAAAGGAAAAAAGAGGACCAAGGACGCCCCCATTCGCAACGACGGGGCTGCAGTGGAGCAGGTTGAGAGCTTCAAGTTCCTTGGCGTCCACATCACCAACAAACTAACATGGTCCAAGCACAGCAAGTCAGTCCTGAAGCGGGCACGACAAAACCTATTCCCCCTCAGGAGACTGAAAAGATTTTACATGGGTCCTCAGATGGTAGTGCGAACGGCCCAGTACATCACTGGGGCCAAGTTTCCTGCCATCAAAGGACCTCTATACCAGGCGGTGTCAGAGGAAAGCCCTAAATATTGTCAAAGACTCCAGCCACCCTAGTCATAGACTATTCTCTCCGCTACCACACGGCAAGCGGTACCGGAGCGGAAATTCTATGTCAAAGAGGCTTCTAAATAGTTTCTACCCCCAAGCCATAAGACTCCTGAGAATCTAGTCAAATGGCTACCCAGACTATTTGCGTTGCCCCCCTCCCCTCTCCACACCATTGCTACTCTCTGTTGTCATCTATGCATAGTCACTTTAATAACTCTATGATCACTCAGTAATCCTGCCTACGGGAACACAGACATTGGGTGATAAAGACGAAACATGCCATTCTCCTCCCCAGTACAAAAGCCCATGTAATGATCATTCACATTCAGTTCCAGAAATGTGAGGACTACTGTCTGAACGTTTAGAAGGGAGAATTTCAACTACAACTCTACCTAACGAAATGTATATGTGACCAGATAAAGTGGAGGTGACGATCACCAAGCTGGAATGGTGAATTTCGACTAGACCAGCCAGAATTCAGCACGAGCTGATTATGGCAAAATGGTGTGAACTTTGAACTATTATTCACTAAAGAAGAAGTGATTAAATCCTAGTCGTCGTGGTTATCAGTCTGCAGTTGAAAATGTGGCCTAGGGCGAGGACAGACAATCTCATAAGAACGACAGGGTACTTCAACGTATCCGCTCTACAACACGTATTGCTATTTCTGTCTCCTGCGTTTCAGAAGCGGGTAGGCTCGGTCATTATTCATTTCTCAAGCGAGGACACAGGGCCAGATGATATTAGCTTGACCAGTGATAACTATCTCTCTGTCTCTCGCATTTTCAGTATTGTGAATAGACCAATGGTGCATTTCTATGTTTACAGCGCGTTCTGGTAAAACATCGCAAAAATAACGTCGAGAAATGGTTTGAATGTAATACATAACAAGTAAAACCGTTCCCTCGCTGAAGGGGGCCCCTATTTGTGCTTGAAAGTGAGATTTCTATACAAATAGGATTAGCTTAGCACTAGATGCTACAGCTATAAAAGGAACAGCAGCCATTTTGTTTTCTTGTATCACATTGATTATCCTCCGCCTTGGGCAACGGAAGTCCCGCCTTCTGTACTTCCGTTCGAGTTCAGCTTTGTGCAATCAGTGACCTTTGGTGGTGAAGAACCGCAAGTATTTTTTATTTTTATTTTTTTATTCTATTTGAAAACAAAACGTGTTCTCATGTGGTGTAACTATGGGTACACTTATGATAATCCTGCCAATCTCAATTGACTGGATAATTGTCTCATTCAATTTAAGAAGTTAAATTGTTGAATATACCTTTTCAGGTTCTTCTAATTAAATGAGATATTTTGAACTTTTCCATATTAACCTAGATGAAGCAACGCTTTCAGGTTAATTCAAGATGAATCCCCAGATAGCCTATCCAGGTATGATTGATCATTGTCATTGATTAATCAATTAATTTTGTTTTTGCAAATTCAGTCACGTCCAACTCCCACATTACTGATGCAGTAGTGATGGTTCATTAACTAGAAATAGACTAACATAGTTTTTGCAGCTTCCGACGACTCCAAACCCAAAACTTAGAAAAATATAGTAACAGCGATACCAACCCTAAATATGCCATTAGTGGAAAAATAGTAGAAATCGCGACAAACGCTCTCCGAAATCAACATTCGGGCGCAGGCCTTGTAAAGGTTCTTTCCAGTTTAACCCTGATGTATCGCCATCAGACGTTGGCATCGGTCCAATACCACAGTGCACAGCTGAAGCACTAGCAAGAAATGGTTGATCTGAAGGAACAGTTGGAGAAAACCGGGAAACTATTGACAAAAGCAGATGAGGATAACATTCAAATCAAATCACACTTTATTTGTCACATACACATGGTTAGCAGATGTTAATGCGAGTGTAGCGAAATGCTTGTGCTTCTAGTTCCGACAATGCAGTAATAACCAACAAGTAATCTAACCTAACAATTCCACAACTACTACCTTATACACACAAGTGTAAAGGGATAAAGAATATGTACATAAAGATATATGAATGAGTGCTGGTACAGAACGGCATAGGCAAGATGCAGTAGATGATATAGTGTATAGTGTACAGTCTATACATATGAGATGAGTAATGTAGGGTATGTAAACATAAAGTGGCATAGTTTAAAGTGGCTAGTGATACATGTATTACATAAAGATGGCAAGATGCAGTAGATGATATAGAGTACAGTATATACATATACATATGAGATGAGTAATGTAGGGTATGTAAACATTATAATAAGTGGCATTGTTTAAAGTGGCTAGTGATACATTTTTACATAATTTCCATCATTCCCATTATTAAAGTGGCTGGAGTTGAGTCAGTATGTTGGCAGCGGCCACTAAATGTTAGTGGTGGCTGTTTAACAGTCTGATGGCCTTGAGATAGAAGCTGTTTTTCAGTCTCTCGGTCCCTGCTTTGATGCACCTGTACTGACCTCGCCTTCTGGATGATAGCGGGGTGAACAGGCAGTGGCTCGAGTGGTTGTTGTCCTTGATGATCTTTATGGCCTTCCTGTGACATCGGGTGGTGTAGGTGTCCTGGAGGGCAGGTAGTTTGCCCCCGGTGATGCGTTGTGCAGACCTCAACTACCCTCTGAAGAACCTTACGGTTGTGGGCAGAGCAGTTGCCGTACCAGGCGGTGATACAGCCCGACAGGATGCTCTCGATTGTGCATCTGTAGAAGTTTGTGAGTGCTTTTGGTGACAAGCCGAATTTCTTCAGCCTCCTGAGGTTGAAGAGGCGCTGCTGCGCCTTCTTCACAACGCTGTCTGTGTGGGTGGACCAATTCAGTTTGTCCGTGATGATTACACCGAGGAACTTAAAACTTTCCACCTTCTCCACTACTGTCTCGTCGATGTGGATAGGGGGTGCTCTCTCTGCTGTTTCCTGAAGTCCACAATCATCTCCTTTGTTTTATTGACATTGAGTGTGAGGTTATTTTCCTGACACCACACTCCGAGGGCCCTCACCCCCCTCCCTGTAGGCCGTCTCGTCGTTGTTGGTAATCAAGCCTACCACTGTAGTGTCGTCCGCAAACTTGATGATTGAGTTGGAGGCGTGCATGGCCACGCAGTCGTGGGTGAACAGGGAGTACAGGAGAGGGCTCAGAACGCACCCTTGTGGGGCCCCAGTGTTGAGGATCAGCGGGGTGGAGATGTTGTTACCTACCCTCACCACCTGGGGGCGGCCCGTCAGGAAGTCCAGGACCCAGTTGAGCAGGGCGGGGTCGAGACCCAGGGTCTCGAGCTTGATGACGAGTTTGGAGGGTACTATGGTGTTAAATGCTGAGCTGTAGTCAATGAACAGCATTCTCACATAGTTATTCCTCTTGTCCAGATGGGTTAGGGCAGTGTGCAGTGTGGTTGCGATTGCGTCGTCTGTGGACCTATTGGGTCGGTAAGCAAATTGGAGTGGGTCTAGGGTGTCAGGTAGGGTGGAGGTGATATGGTCCTTGACTAGTCTCTCAAAGCACTTCATGATGACGGAAGTGAGTGCTACGGGGCGGTATTCGTTTAGCTCAGTTACCTTAGCTCAGTTACCTTAGCTTAGCTATCTCTCACCTCGGCTGCAGTGAAGGAGAGCCCGCAGGTTTTGGTAGCGGGCCGTGTCAGTGGCACTGTATTGTCCTCAAAGCGAGCAAAAACGTTATTTAGTCTGTCTGGGAGCAAGACATCCTGGTCCGCGACAGGGCTGGTTTTCTTTTTGTAATCCGTGATTGACTGTAGACCCTGCCACATACCTCTTGTGTCTGAGCTGTTGAATTGCGAGTCTACTTTGTCTCTATACTGGGACTTAGCTTGTTTGATTGCCTTGCAGAGGGAATAGCTACACTGTTTGTATTCGGTCATATTTCCGGTCACCTTGCCCTGGTTAAAAGCAGTGGTTCGCGCTTTCAGTTTCACACGAATGCTGCCATCAATCCACGATTTCTGGTTTGGGAATGTTTTAATCGTTGCTGTGGGTACGACATCGTCAATGCACTTTCTAATGAACTCGCTCACCGAATCAGCGTATTCGTCAATGTTGTTGTTGGACGCAATGCGGAACATATCCCAATCCACCTGATCAAAGCAGTCTTGAAGCGTGGAATCAGATTGGTCGGACCAGCGTTGAAAGTCACACATTGTTTCTAGATAGCAGTGGCGTCCCTGCTTTATTTTTCTATTCAGAAGAACATTGAAATAATGTATCCACCCAGTTAATATATGTCCAGGCCCTGAAATAGACATAAAGCAATAAGAAGGCCTGGTAGTTGGGTGTAAGGAACTAGATCTACAGAGTAACAGCAACAACAAAAAAATGAAAATCATGTATATAATGAATAACAACATGAGTGAAGAACAACTACAGTAATGTGTACACACACAGAGAAACATGCTCACTGCAGAATGACAACTTAATGCCACTGGTCACACCATGATGGGAGAAAGACAAAGTAGTATAGAGAGGCCTGGGAAATAGTTGGTGCAGGTGTCAAATTGATAAATAAACATTGTTTTTGAATGCATCTGCAAATTGAACATCGTTACATTTCCTGCACTTGGTAAATGGATCACCATTCAATAAAAACACCAATAGTTATCATTATTTACAGTATTTACAGTGGTACAACTGCTCTTGCCTTCTCTCTCCTTTGTGTATGAAGAAAGTAGTGAGCAGAGGGATACAGCTGAATGCTTCACAGAAATAAAGCCATGTGAGTGAGGCACTCCCATGACCTACTGATCTCTGCCATTACCATAGTGATTACGTCACGGGACTTTCCATCACAGCCACTAGTCCATATTAGATTGCATTGTCTGTTCTTAGAGTAACAGCATAATAATCAAGTTAGGAACCTGGCTGGAGGCTTAGCTACTAGCATTCAGTTCTGAATCTGGTGTAGAGGGCAGAGGCTTGTAAACAGTGACTTCTTTTAGAAAAAGAAGACAGCTTCAATGTCTGTTATCTGATTTATTTTTCGTGATAGTTCTTTTTATAGTATTTATTAAATATATTTTGTTAAGCCTCTGTATCACCCCTCTGTCACTGGAACTTCTGTCCGCCACCATTTATTTTCAGCCAGAATTTAGGCTGCCTAAAAATAAAGCTAGCATTGTGGGCTGAGTGGCCTTCTGATGCTCATGTGATCTTGTTGTTCCAACCACACCAGAAATCATATAAAAAAATAGACCGGTGAGAAAGAAAACCCTAATGGGATTATGATGAGTGATGCATTTCCCCACATTGAGTACATACCAGCTGTAGAATACATATCCTCATTCATTCAGGACAAATATAGTTTCTGTCTGCCCTCTGTTATTCAATAGCACAGAGGTTCAACATATAAACACATCATCCTACCCACGGCCTACTGTATGCATTAACCCTATCCTACTATCTATGTATCAGTGAGTTTCACCTGACTGCCTCTCCCATGCTGGGTCTATAGAGAAGCTTCCGACCAATAGTTTTGTAACCTTAAATGAGCTGTGCATAGGTACCTGCACTTTTTTTAGTTTGTAGTGGGAAGTTGGGTTTTATTTCCATATTCTTTCAACACATGTTGATTTCATGACCGGATGTGAGACAAACGGCACAAGTGTTTAACGATGATGGTATTTTGTGATATATCTATTTATGTTCTTGCTATGTCTGCACTGTACTGTGGAATTACAGTACCAGTCAAAAGTTTGGACACGCCTACTCTCCATGGTTTTTCTCTATTTTTACAATTTTCTACATTGGAGAACAATAGTGAAGACATCTAAAATATGAAATAACACATACGGAATCATGTAGTAACCAAAAAAGTGTTAAACAAAGACTCTTCAAAGTAGCCACACTTTGCCTTGACGACAGCTTTGGACACGCTTGGCATTCTCTCAACCAGCTTCACCTGGATTGCTATTATTTTACAATGTAGAAAATAGTCAAATAAAGAAAAACCTTGACTGAGTAGGTGTGTCCAAACTTTGCCTGGTACTGTATATATGGAGTGTTTTATAGCTGGGCTTCTTGGCCAGGTCTCCCTTTTCTGGCCTAGATGGGACTTCATGTCACACCCTGATCTGTTTCACCTGTCTTTGTGCTTGTCTCCACCCCCCTCCAAGTGTCACCCATCTTCCCCATTATCCCCTGTACATATATATCTGTGTTCTCTGTTTGTTTGTTGCCAGTTCGTCTTGTTTCGTCAAGCCTACCAGCGTGTTTTTCGTACTTCTGTCACACAAAGGACAGCGTCCGACGGGAACCCGGGTGGCAGGAAACCCTGGAGGAGTGAGCCCACTCCAGGACTAGGGCCCCCTGATAACCGGATGAGAACGCTGCACCTCACGGACCTGGTTCTCAATACTCCAGATGAGTGCCACCGCAACACACGAGGAAGGAAGGATGGTCTCGGGATCAAAGGGTGTAGCCGCGGGGCTATAGCGGTGTGAAAGCGCATCCAGCTTGACATTCTTGGATCCTGCGCGGTAGGGGAGGGAGAAGTTGAACCGGGTGAAAAGCAGGGCCCACTGAGCCTGCCTGGAATTGAGACGCTTGGTGGTGCGGAGATATTCCAGGTTCTTGTGATCCATCCACACAACGAAAGGATGTTCCCCCCAACCAGGGCCTCCACTCCTCCAAAACCATCTTCACCGCGAGAAGCTCACGATTCCCCATATTGTAATTCCTCTCCGTGGCATTAAGACGATGGGAGAAGAAGGCGCGGGGATGCAGCTTAAGGTCCAGTGCAGAATGCTGGGACAGGACAGCTCCCACTCTGACATTCGAAGCGTCGGCCTCCACCACGAACTGACGGGATGGGTCGGGATGGACTAATATGGGAGCTGTGGTGAATCAGTGCTTGAGGTCCAGGAACGCTCAGTCAGCAGCTGGGGACCACGTGAACGGAAACTTGGAAGAGGTGAGTGCAGAAAGGGGAGAAGCCAGGGTGCTGTAACCCCCGGATTAAGGCGGCGATAGAAATGTGCAAAACCCAGGAAGAGCTGCAGCTGCACTCTGGATGTAGGTTGGGACCAATCCACCAATGCTCTCACCTTTCCGGGATCCATCTGCACATTACCTGCAGCGATATTGTAACCAAGGAAGATGGTGGAGCGATGGAATTTTCACTTTTCAGCTTTCACAAAAAGCTAGTTCTACGGAATTGGAATTGGACCTACGGGTACGGAATTGGACCTCCTCTCCTTCCTACGTTCCCGTATCTGCCCATCAATCCGGATGGTCAAGGTGATGAGCTCGTCTTTAACTTCCTCCGATAACCGTGCAGGAACGTGTCAAACAGGGATTCCGGGTTCCAGGTCTAACACACTGCGGGAGTCTTCCGGGCAGCCTCTCTACCGGACAACGGAGCATTGGAAACATTCTTCACCTTTGCCACAAACTCCTCCAAACTGAAGCACATGGCAGACTGTTGTTCCCACAGTGTCCTAGCCCTGCCGAGAGCCCTCCCGGAAATGAGCGTGATGAGGTACGGTAACTTTGAGCGGTCCGAGGGGAAGGAGGAGGGCTGCAGCTCGAAGATGAGAGAAACGCCCAACAGTTTTCGGACCCTCTCACGAAGCATTCAGGGGGAGGTAAGCAGAGTTCTCAGAAAGCCGGGGTGGCAGGGAGAGACGAGCTGCTGACAGCCAGGTTACTGAGGGGCTGGGTGGTTACCGTCATGGTAGACTTCCTAGTCGACAATCCGCGGAATTGCTCCAGCAAATGGCATTCTGCCAGAGTCCGGAAACCTTCCATGAGACCAAAAAGCAACTCCTCGTGCCTCCCAATGGTGGCTCCTTGGGAGGAGACAGTGTTGCGGAGCTGGTCCGAGTTTGCTGGTTCTATCATGGCCAGTTCATACGATTACGGCTCAGGAAAAGACCCAAATGCAGACAGTTCAGGCAGCTTCATTAAATAGTACCTGCATAACACCAGTCTCAACGTCAACAGTGAAGAGGCGACCCCGGGATGCTGTCCTTCGAGGCAGAGTTGTAAAAAAAAAAAAGCCATATCTCAGACTGGCCAATAAAAATAAAAGATTAAGATGGGCAAAAGAACACAGGCACTGGACAGAGTAACTCTGCCTCGTAGGCCAGCATCCCGGAGTCGCCTCTTCACTGTTGACATTGAGACTGGTGTTTTGCGGGTACTATTTAACCTTTTCTCAATAGGGGGGCGCCATTTCGACTTTGTAAAAAAAAGTTCCCAAATTAAACTGCCTCGTACTATATTCTTGCTCGTACAATATGCATATTATTATTACTATTGGATAGAAAACACTCTCCAGTTTCTAAAACAGTTTGAATTATATCTGTGAGTAAAACAGAACTCATTTTGCAGCAAACTTCCTGTCAGGAAGTGAGAAATCTGAAATCGGGCACTCTGTTCCAGGGTCAGTTTATTAATTTCATGTAATGTATGGGTCGACATGCACTGCATACGCCTTCCCCTAGATGTCAGTAAGCAGTGAGAATTGAAATGGGGTGTCTAGGTAGATCTGGGGCCGTATAAAAGCTCTTGGAACCGGGTGTGCAGTCTTTTCAACGTTCGTCATGGCGCAAGACAGACCTCAGGATTGCATTCGGAAAAGCTCTCGTTATAGGCGTTAGATATATCCGGCTCTGATTTTATTCGATATAGGTGTTAAAAACATCATAATGTAGCTACTTTAAACCGAGTTATATCAGTTTATATCAGTATATTGTGATTTTCGGTATTATATTTGTTCTGCGTTATGGTGAGTTGGACATGTCTTCGCCACATGGCTAATGTTTGCTGCTAATTCCAAAGTTGAAGACGACAATCTACAACCGAGCAACGATTATTCTGGACCAAGGACAACTTGCACAAGATTCTGATGGAAGCTCATCAAATAGTAAGAACTATTTATGATGTGAATTCATATTTCTGTTGAAAAATGTTCAATTATTATTCCGCCATTAATTTCGGTGCGGTCTCGCTTTAACGCACGCTGTATGTCGTAGTAACGTTAATTTTAAAAATCTAACACAGCGGTTGCATTAAGAACTAATGTATCTTTCATTTGCTGTCCAACCTGTATTTTTTAGTCAAGTTTATGATTAGTTATTGATTAGATTAGGTGCCTCTCCCAAGATTTCTCCCGACATTTTGTTTGCATTTTGGCTACTATTCATATTGTATAACCACGATTTGTGCCGCTAAATATGCACATTTTCGAACAAACCATATATGTGTTGTGTAATTTGATGTTATAGGACTGTCATCTAAAGAAGTTTGAGAAGGTTAGTGAAAAAATTAATATCTTTTGCTGGTTTATTCGTTATCGCTACTGTTGGCTTGAATCAATGCTGTTGTGTGGTTGGCTATTGTAGTAAGCTAATATAATGCTATATTGTGTTTTCGCTGTAAAACACTTAAAAAATCTGAAATATTGGCTGGATTCACAAGATGTTTGTCTTGAATTTGCTGTACACCGTGTATTTTTCATAAATGTTTTATGATGAGTATTTAGGTCTTTCATGTTGGTTTCTGTAGTTATTCCAGCTGCTTTGGTGAGAGTTGTGACGGTGGCTGCAATGTAAAACTATGATTTATACCTGAAATATGCACATTTTTCTAACAAAACATATGCTATACAATAAATATGTTATAGGACTGTCATCTGATGAAGTTGTTTCTTGGTTAGTGAATATTTATATCTTTATTTGGTCGAATTTGTGATAGCTACCTATGCAGTAAAAAAATGGTGAAAAAAAAAAGTTGTGTCTTTTGCTATCGTGGTTAGCTAATAGAAATACATATTGTGTTTTCCCTGTAAAACCTTTTAAAAATCAGAAATGATTCACAAGATGTGTATCTTTCATCTGGTGTCTTGGACTTGTGATTTCATGATATTTAGATGCTAGTATTTACTTGTGACGCTATGCTAGGCTATGCTAGTCAGCTTTTTTACTGATGAGGGTGCTCCCGGATCCGGGATTGTGTGCAAGTAGAAGTTAATGAAGCTGCCGGTTGAGGACCTGTGAGGCGTCTGTTTCTCAAACTAGACACTCTAATGTACTTGTCCTCTTGCTCAGTTGTGCACCGGGGCCTCCCACTCCTCTTTCTATTCTGGTTAGGGACAGTTTGTGCTGTTCTGTGAAGGGAGTAGTACACAGCGTTGTACGTGATCTTCAGTTTCTTGCCAATTTCTCGCATGGAATAGCCTTCATTTCTCAGAAAAATAATAGACTCATGAGTTTCAGCAGAACGTTCTTTGTTTCTGGCCATTTTGAGCCTGTAATCAAACCTACAAATGCTGATGCTCCAGATACTCAACTAGTCTAAAGGAGGCCATTTTTATTGCTTCTTTAAATCAGCACAACAGTTTTCAGCTGTGCTAACATAATTGCAAAATGGGTTTCTAATGATCAATTAGCCTTTTAAAATGAAAAACTTGGATTAGCTAACACAACTTGCCAATGGAACACAGGAGTGATGGTTGCTGATAATGGGCCTCTGTATGCCTATGTAGATATTCCATTTAAAAAAAACATCAGCCGTTTCCAGCTACAATAGTGATTTACAACATTAACAATGTCTACACTGTATTTCTGATCACTTTCATGTTATTTTAATGGACAAAAATTGTGCTTTTCTTTCAAAAACAAGGATATTTCTAAGTGAGCCCAAACTTTTGAACGGTAGTGTATGTTTAATTAGCAACCAACCAATTAACACAAAGACATGTACGGACTAGTACTGTACACACACACCACCACCCCTAAACCCACATACCTGTCTCTCATTGTTGATTAAAAAAAAGGCAAGTGTGCAGACTAGGTTCCTCTTTAAGCATATTTCAACTTGATAAGAGGCCGACTCCAAGCTACAGCTTGTCCCTGTTTGTTCCTATTTCCAAGGCTGAAAAACAAGGACATTAGAGTGAACTAACCAAAGCAAGGCCTTGAATACTAACGTAGTAAACCATTGGCATTGTAACTACTAATGTAGTGAAAAAAATACCTGCATTCTAACTACTAACTACCTACAGTAACTACTGGTGGCCAAAAATGCCATGCTACACTAATACTAATCTAAAACAACAAATAATACAGCGTTAATGAGGGATAGGATTAATGCGTGGATCATAAGGAGCTTCTGTTCCCAGTGGATTACCTGGTTTCATGGTTCCTTTTACAGTATAACTGCTCGCTGTACCAAAACTGTATAACCGCGTAATATAAATTCATTTATTTTGGAGCCGCCGCAAGTAGTACCATCAGCCAAAGGTGTGTGTACAGTAGTTGTAACTGACAAGGTTCTCCATTTCATACATATGTCATTTAGCTTATACCAGGACTCCCTTTAGTTGGCTTCAACACGTACAGTACAGTTCATTCAGAAAGTATTCACACCCCTTGACATTTTCTACATTTTGTTGTTTTACAGTCTGAATGTAATATGTATTACATTTAGATGTTGTGTCACTGGCCTACACATCATACCCCATAATGTCAAAGTGGAAATATGATTCAAAAAATACATGAAAAGCTGAAATGTCTTGAGTCAATAATTATTCAACTCCTTTGTTATGGCAGGAGAAAAAAAAAGTTACTAAGTTCAGGAGAAAAAAAGTTACTTAACAAGTCACATAAGTTACATGGACTCACTCTGTGTCCAATAATAGTGTTTCAAATGATTTTTTGAATGACTACCTCATCTCTGTACTCCTCACATACAGTTACTATAAGGTCCCTCAGTCTAGCAGTGAATTTCAAACACTGATTGAACAACAAAGACCATGGAGGTTTTCCAATGCCTTGCAAAGAAGGGCACCTATTGGTCGACAGGTAAAAAAAAGCAGACACATTGAATATCCCTTTGAGCATGGTGAAGTTATTAATTACACTGTGGATGGTGTATCAATACACACAGTCACTACAAAGATACAGGCGTCCTTTCTAACTCAGTTGCCGTAGTAGAGGAAGGAAACCGCTCAGGGATGTCATTAGACCAATGGTGATTTTGAAACAGTTACAGAGTTTAGTGGCTGTGATAGGAGAAAACTGAGGATGGATTGCAGTTACTCCACAATTCTAACCTAAATGACAGAGTGAAAAGTAGGAAACTTTCTACAGAAAAAAATATTCCAAAACATGCATCTTGTGCATCCTAAAGTGAAAAGAAATTAACTTTATGTCCTGAATACAAAGTATTATGTTTGGGGCAAATCCAACACAAAACATCGCTGAGAACCACTCTTCATACTCTATTTTCAAGCATGGTGGTGGCTGCATCATGTTATGGGTATGCTTGTCATCGGCAAGGACCAGGGAGTTATTTTGTATAAAAATAAATGGAATAGAGCTAAGCACAGGCAGTGTCCTAGAGGAAAACCTGGTTCAGTCTGATTTCCAACAGATACTGGGAGACAAATTCCCATTACAGCAGAACAATAACCTAAAACACAAGACCAAATATACATTGGAGTTACGTACCAAGACGACATTACATGTTCGGGAGTGGCCTAGTTAACGTTTTTACTTATTCTGGCTTGAAAATCTATGGTAAGACTTGAAAATGGCTGTCTAGCAGTGATAAATAACCGACTTTACAGAGCTTAAAGAATTGTAATAATGTCCAAATATTGTACATCCAGGTGTGCAACGCTCTTAGAGACTTACCCAGAAAGACTTAATGCTGTAATCACTGCCAAAGGTGATTCTAGCATGTATTTACTTATGTGTGTGATTACTTATGTAAATTCGATATTTCTGTATTTCATTTTCAAAAAATATGTTTTCACTTTGTCATTATGTGTAGATGAGTGAGGAAAAAATATGTTTTATTCATTTTAAATTCAGGCTGCAACACATCAAAATATAAGTCAAGTGGTATGAACACTTTCTGAAAGCACTGTACATACATACTGTACATTCATACTGTACATACATACAGGAGAGTTGATGTTCCCGCTGAAGCAATAAAGCCCCTCAACCACGGCAAGGCGGAATCCACGAGAGGGGAACAAAAATCTGAAACGAGGACCAGCACTGGGTGAAGCGGTGATGGAGTAGAGGTTTCCAATGTCCTAGAAGATATTGTTCATTAGATGATTGGAGAATGTGCTTATTCTGTTTTCTTTTTGTATACATTTTTTAAACTTTTGACCCCTTTTTCTCCACAATTTTGTTGTATCCAATTGGTAGTTACAATCTTGTCTCATCGCTGCAACTCCCGTATGGACTCGGGAGAGGCAAAGGCCAAGAGCCATGCATCCTCTGAAACACGACAAAACCAAGCCACACTGCTTCTTGACACAATGCCTGCTTTACCCGGATGCCAGCCACACCAATGTGTCGGAGGAAACACTGTACACCTGGCGACCGTGTCAGCGTGCATGCGCCCAGCCCGCCACAGGAGTCATTCAAGCGCGATGGGAGAAGAACATCCCTGCCAGCCAAACCCTCCCCTAAACCGGCCAATTGTGCGCCGCCCCATGGGTCTTCCGGTCGCGACAGAGCCTGTACTCGAACCAGGATCTCTAGTGCCTTAGACCACTGCTCCACTCGGGATAATGTGCCTGATCTTTGCAGATGGTTAGAACATTGAGAATGAGATTTTTCTGGCATTCACTTAAAACCTGTCCGGCAGTTTCTTCGAGCTATTACAATAAATATACTTAATGAACAGACAATCTATCAAACATGAAAAACATTTGGAATAATACAAATTAAAAATAAAATGTTTCCAAAAAACAAATAAGGTATATTGTTCCATACATCATGATACTTCTTCCTCTTCCTCAGGCTCCTTCCTGGTTTGGACAGTTGCAGCCAATGAGTCATCTTCACCTTCCTCAACCTTGTCATGTCTCCTCGTCTTGGAAGATACTGATATAGTCTGGAATCAAACAGACATTTTTACAGTATCATTACATAGAAACCAGTGGCTAATGAGAAACCTAATTCGTAAGTTTAGTCACAAAACAATGGAGGACATTGAAATACATATGTAGCAACTTCATTTGATCACCCAGTTGAGGGAACTGGAGACCTTCCCTGCAATGTAGGATATTTAACACTTGTAGTGTATTTGAGGTTTAAAAAGGCTTCTAAAGTTTGCAGTTTCCACTTTGAAATTCCAGATTACATTTTCCTCAAGAAAAATGTATCAACCCTTACAAAAATGTCTATGAATAATAATTTTCATAATAATTCATATTTTCTGTTGCTGCACGATTATTTTCCTGCTGTAGCAAACTGACTCAAATTAAGATCCTACATCTGTAACTACTCACAAACCACAGCATACCTGTTCTGGTGCCTTGGCCATTATTGAACTCCTGGAAAATATAGTCCAGAAAAAGAAAATATTTTAACTTGAGCAAAATCAATATATGATCATCTAATGCAAATGCATTATTATCACAATGCAAAATTCAGTTAATGATATTACAGTAGTTGATATTACCAAGGAAACTGTCCGTATTTCCACCAGAACCATCCAAGTGCAGCAGAAACAATCAGACATAGAATGACCAGTAGAACCCAACAGGCAGCAGATGTCTCTGTGAGGAGAGAGGAGATACAATTAATATAAGAAACAGTCTGTATTTACAATTACATGTAATCATGTTGCCCTAGCAACCATCACAGCTCTGATGCAAACACTTTCATGCAGAAAGCAAAGAGATAATACCAGGTTATAAGAGATGTACATATGCAGTAAGAGATAAGTGTGTATCATGACCAAATTAGTTAGTGGTTATACAGTAATTTCCTATAGAAAGCGGAATAATGCCATAAGTCTGATACTAACACATGCAGTGAAAGATAAGTGAACATCTGGCTCAACTTTGTTATCCATGCTACATCACACTTCATATATGTGTTTTATACGTATGCCAGGAATGTCAATATTGTTGCCAGACAAATTTCCCTATGGGACAATAAACTATTCAATCAATCAATCGTATAACAATTATAAGCATCTTAAAAAACAGCATAAGCAACTAGTTAAGCAACCAGCATGAATAGTGTGTGTGTGTTTCTCACTCTCTCAGGTGCTTCTCACCAGAGGATGTGTGTACATAAAGGAAGCCAGTTGCTCGTCCGTAGGGGTTGGAGGCCTCACAGACAAAGAGACCATTCAGCTCAGAGCTGAGACTGAGGAAGTGCAGTTTGTCTCCCTCTGCTCTCACTGAAGACCCAGGCCATGGCTGGACCACTCTGGGGGAGAGAGAGAGAGGAGGGGAGGGGCTGAGTGTATGTGTGTGAGATAGGCAAAGGCATCATTTGACTACCAGCATAATATATGAACATACTTAAGCTTCAAGCTAATCTGTTTCATATGTTTAAACAAGTGTACCTAACATTTACATTTAAACTGGATTGAACTAGTTTACATAGGAGTGAGTACCTGCTCCAGGTGTAGTTGGGGTGTGGGTTGCCGTCTGCTACACATAGTAAGACTGTGGCTTTAGAGGTCTCACTAAGGGTAATGTTCAATGACTGAGGTGGATCTGAGAGAGAGAGAAAGAGAGAGAAAAAGCGATAGAGAGAGAAGGTTACAGTTACTGCAGATATAGAATGTAAATAGACCCACACACTCATACCAAGACAGACCCATAACAATGACACTACAGGATCTGAGCAGTGGGCAGGGGTGAAACTTTAATCCACAGATGAGGCAACACTAAGAAATATTTGTTTGTGAACCTGGTCTTCCTTCATTTCAGTTTGATAGATTACTTGCAGAAGAGGAGCAGTACAATGAAAGCGGGTAAAGGTCCATACGACTTGTGTGCCTCTGTGGATGTCTATAGTGTAGGACAGTGGTAGTAGAATATACTTACAGTGGATGTCTATGGTCTAGGACAGTGGTAGTAGAATATACGTACAGTGGATGTCTATGGTGTAGGACAGTGGTAGTAGAATATACTTACAGTGGATGTCTATGGTCTAGGACAGTGGTAGTAGAATATACGTACAGTGGATGTCTATGGTCTAGGACAGTGGTAGTAGAATATACTTACAGTAGATGTTTATGCTGTAGTTGTAGGTCTTCTCTGTTGCCAGGGCAGACTGGTTAACCACACACTGGACCTGCTGCTGATTGGCTGCCTTGGTTGGTACCCCGAGCAGGTGGCTGAGTACTGTGGTGGTTCCGTTGGTGTGCTGGGTGGAGTTAGTCACTGTCCTGAACAAACTGCCGAATTCACCGGTCTTCCATGTCACTTCTGCCTGTGGCTTGGCACCAGCAGCCACGCAGGTTGCCAAGACAACCTCATTCTCACCAATGACAGGAGCAACATCAACTGTCACACTCACCACTGGAGGAACTATGACCAGAACACAAACCAACAGAGAATAGAAAACATAAACAAGTCACTAATTATAAATGTGAAACCATACATGGAAAAAAACTCTTAGGAAAAAGACGCTAAATACAACCATATAATGTAGTGTTCTTTGGTTTGTCCCCATACAGGAACCCTTCTTGGTGCTAGGTAGAACTCTTGGAAGAGTTGCTGCTTCATTATACTGTCACATACACCAGATAAGTGCAGTGAAATGTGTTGTTTTATAGGGTCAGCCATAGTAGTACAGCACCACTGGAAATTAGGGTTAAGTGTCTTGCTCAAGCGCACATCAACAGATTTTTCACCTTGTTGGCTCAGGTATTCAAACCAGCTACCTTTTCGGTTACTGGCCCAACGCTCTAACCGCTAGGCTACCTGCCGCCCAAGAACCCTTATATCTTTGAAGGAATTCTCCTAGAACCCTCTATGAATGGTTCCACCAACCTTATTAGCCTTTTTAATTAAACTCTTTATGACAATGCATTACATACAGTATATATCATAAAGCCTTTCTTTGAGTGCCTAGTTATACCCTAAAAAGGAAACTCATGCTTTACAGGCCACATCAGGCCTGCAAGTCACATTATGCTGGCTTGGAAAGTGATGTGTAATTGCTATTGGAGTCTAGCCACTGAGGATATAAAACAATTGCAACTTTAATCACCCGCAACTTGCATTCGGAATGACTGCCAGGGTAGGTAAGACTGATGAATAAGACTACCTAAATCATCTGAACTGGAATAACTTTCTCAGTAATGGGTGCAATAAATCCAACTTGTAACAGATTGGATTAGTTTTGAAAAATAAATTTTATTTATCTTAGTTTAGCATAATATTAATAAACTAATCACTGGACTTGCAAAAACACAGATATTGAAATAAATAAATAATAAATCTACCTCCAATAGAGCACGCTGAGAAATATGATAATGATGGGCGTGGCTTTGAGTGTTTTACTCTACACCAGAAAAAATATATATACAGTGCCTTCAGAAAGTGTTAACAAATAGAAATATATTTCCTGAACTTTCTTAAATCTCCCAGATGTATTCTTTGACTGTCTTTTTTTGCCATTAATGAATGTATTATTCAATGTGTTTCTATGGGCTATAGTAGTAAAGGCACAGATTGTATGTACAACTATTGCCATATACTGTACGTACAGTTTAAAACATGTTTTGAAATTCATCAGATTACTGGAACTCTTGATGTTAAAGTAAAAAATAATAATAATAATAAAATGAAAGTCTTATAAAAATTCAGAAGGCATCCATGTCCTTTCTTGCCTTCCAAGGAATCATCAAAGAACCCTTCCTTCCAAAGACAGTTAAGATAAAGGTTCAATGTAGAATCCTATCCCTCTGGAAAGAACCCCTTTGGAACTATTATTTCTAAGTGTAGGGAAGATGGATTTTCCATGGCAAGGTAAAACCTGTAGATGAGGTCTCTGACTCTTGCTTCACTTGAATAATGAACCTTCCTCTTTAGAATGAAATGGCTGCCATTTTTGTATGTATTTATGTAAAAAGTATACTCGGTAATAACAGACTTTATATGGGCAAATAAAATGTGAAGAATAGAAAGGAAAGTTTTACATCTTCCTAAGTCTGAGGATTGCTTTAACCTTCCAGACTTGGAATTGTATCAGCTTGCTACCCAAGGCTTTTACTTGCAACATATAAATGCACTAAAGAGGAGCATTGGGTTGGCTACATATTGAAGATACACATGTTCATCCCCAGAATATGTTTATGTGTCTATTTGCAAAGACTAAAGCTAAGAACATTAACAACTTCAAAGTTAAGAATATGAAAAAAATTAAACATTTTACAAGAACCAATATCACTCCCTAGAAACATAAACTTATGGAACAATCCTTGGATAGCTTTTCAGAATTCATCGCTAAATTGCCCCACAAGGAAAACTAAAGGTATAGAAACCGTAAATGACTTGGTAATAGGAAATACATTAATTTCCATGACAGCTTTAAAAAGCAATTTTGGGTTGACCAATGTAGACATTTTCAAATACACGCAACTTAAAAAAGTTCTATTTCACAACATTTCATTTATAAATCTTTTGAACATCAGAGCAATTTTGAGGGAATCCTATGAGTAAGAAAAGGATGTTCATATGATTGGTTAGTTTTATAAAACCTTGCAGAGAGCCTTTTCAACAGACAATATAAACTTTTGGAAGACTTAAAAAATAACTGATATTAGCACAAGATGGAGGGAAGGTTGGAAAATAACTAACGAGATTACAGTTAACAAAAATGTACGCTTAATTCAGTATAAATTCATTTATCAAATTTAAATACAGGTCAGAAAATTCACAGATTCTACCACACAACGGCAGTCATGTCTGAAGTGTAAAACTACTAATGACTCAATAATTCATGCCTTCTGGGAATGTTACAAAGTTCAAAAGTAATGGGCTGGAAAGAGTTGGAAAGATGCAGAGGTATTGCAATGTAAATATACTATTAATTTGTCCGTCTGTATATTTCAAGACATGACATATGAGGGTGCAATGAGATACCCGATGGGTTGGACAATACTCTTCTCATCAATAATCTTTAAACAAAACTTATACACAAAAGCTGGAAATATGACAATCCTCCGTTTTTCACGAAATGAAAGTTCAAATGCTTTATTAATAAAAAAAAATTGAAAGAGCGTGGGCGACGGAGAGAAACAAAATTGTGCAGTTTGAAGCCATGTGGCAGTGTTGCGTGCGCTGAAAATAGGGCTGGGGGCTAGTGGGTCTGGCGGGTGTGCTGTAGATGTTTGTATGTGTCTGTTTTGTATTGTTTATAAAGCATCAAATAAAATCTTGTAAAAAAAAAAAAAATGTACCAACCAACTTTTTAGCTGTCTAGTGTTGGTTATCACACGCAGTCTTTCTAGACTTTCAAAAGTAGAAACATCGAATCAAAGAGTGAAGAAAGAGTTCTTACCTAGCACAGTCAGAAGTATCTCTGTAATGTATGCTCCACTGGGGAAAACACTGAAGATACATGTGAAGGTGCCTTCATCCAACAGTCTGACAGCTGTTATTCGAATAGATCCAAGGTTCTCTGATGGGTTCCCAATAAACTGGACTCTACCACTCAATCCATTCGGTGCAATAAATTTAGTACCCCCATTGGGATGAATCAGCATAAAATTATGGTTCTGTGTTTCTTCCGCAGTACTTTTCTGCCATGTTATCTGTTCGAGGTCCTCAGTTGTCTCTATCAGTCTGCAGTATAAGTCCACATCCTCCCCCTGTACCACAGTCCTCCATCCTCCAATCACCTGTGTACCTGAAGAGAAAACACAAGCCAAAAATACAGTCCAAAAGATACCTGTAGAATAGATGTTTACGAACTCTAATAAACAGAGATGTTACATAAACACACAGACAAGACCATTATTAGTATTTAGCTGTGCTTATGAACTATGAAATCATATTGATGCTGAAATGTAGCTATTGCAACAACAAATGTGCCAATTGCTCAATATTTGACCCTATTCCCGTTTTGGCATCAATCGGAAACCTACTTTCTGTATCCCGCTGGATGATGAGTAGAATCACACAGCACAGCTTCCGTAACATGCTTTTCTCTTCTCATTGCTAGGGTCATAGGGGAGATGTAATAATATAATTATATTACATTTTGAGATTGGCGTTTTGTAATAATCAGGACCTGTTAATTGTTTATGTACGACAGTTATGTAGGCTAAGCTACATCGAATGCTAAAGTATGTTGAATACAATGCTAATTATTCGAGCAATGGTCTGCAATCTTTACTCTTTGATGGAGACTATGCACATCTTGCAAAGTAGCCTACACCTTATTACAAAAATAAACAAACAGTCCTACATTGGTCAGTAATAATGGAACAAAACAGATGCAACTGTAAATGTAATAGGCCACAAACCTTTGATGAATGTAAGTTATTCTGCTGAAGCAGCCGGAATAACGCTCCGGTAGGAAAACGCTTATCCAGTAAAGGTTTCCAACCGAAAAGGTTCTTCTTCTTCTTCAATGAGGTTTAACATCGGTTAGCATCGAATAAATGTTGCATTACCGCCACCTACTAGACTGGAGTATAACTCCTTTATACTTTGCTTAAAAAAATAGACAAGAATAAATAGACAAATAGCCTACCATCTAACCCTACACTCACTTAAATCAAAAATAAAAACACCACCCTACTCCACTATTTAAATATATTTAGTCCTACCTCAGGCCAACAGGCTGAAAGCATGGGACGCCACCACTTAACAAATCAAATCAAATCACAGGTGTAGTAGACCTTACAGTGAAATGCTTACTTACAAGCCCTTAACCAACAATGCAGTTTTAAGAAAAATAAGTGTTAAGAAAGTATTTTCTAAAATAAACTTTAAAGAAGGAAATTTGTAAAATAACCAATAATTAAGAGCAACAATAAAATAACAGTAGAGAGGTTATATACAGGGGGAACCGGTACAGAGTCAATATGAAGGGGCACAGGTTAGTTGAGGTAATTTAGGTCGTATGTACATGTAGGTAGAGGTAAAGTGACTATACCGTGCGGTAGCAGAGAGAAAAGTCTATGACTAGGGTGGCTTAAGTCTTTTCCAATTTTAGATCCTCCCTCTGACACCTGCCTGGTATAGAGGTCCTTGATGGCAGGAAGCTTGGCCCCAGTGATGTACTGAAAAATACGCACTACCCTCTGTAGTGCCTTGTGGTCGAAGGCCGAGCAGTTGCAATACTAGGCAGCGATGCAACAAGTCAGGATGCTCTTGATGGTGCAGCTGTAGAACATTTTGAGGATATGAGGACCCATGCCAAATAAGTGTTATCGTACTTAGCTTCATGACTGTCTTGGTGTGTTTGGACAAGGATAGTTTGTTGGTAATGAGGACACCAAGGAACTTGAAGCTCTCAACCTGCTCCACTACAGACCCGTCGATGAGAATGGGGGCGTGCTTGGTCCTCCTTCCCTTGTATTCCACAATCGTCTACTTTGTCCTGATCATGTTGAGGGAGAGGCTGTCAACCTGGCACCACACTACCAGTTCTCTGACCTCCCTGTAGGCTGTCTCAGTGTTGTCGGTGATCAGGCCTACCACTGTTGTGTCGTCTGCAAACTTAATGATGGTGTTGGAGTCGTGCTTGGCCATGCACTTATGGGTGAACAGGGAGTACAGGAGGGGACTGAGCACACACTCCTGAGGGGCCCAGTGTTGAGGATCAGCGTGGCAGATGTGTTGTTACCTTCCCTTACCACCTGGGGGCGGCCCGTAAGGAAGTCCAGGATCCAGTTGCAGAGGGATGTGTTTAGTCCCAGTGTTCTTAGCTTAGTGATGAGCTTTGAGGGCACTATGGTGTTGAACACTGAGCTGTAGTCAATGAATGGCATTCTCCTGTAGATTATCCTTTTCTAGGTGAGAAAGGGCAGTGTTGAGTACAATAGAGATTGCATCATCTGTGGATCTTTTGGGGCGGTATGAAAATTGAGTGAGTCTAGGGCTTCTGGGATAATGGTGTTGATGTGAGCCATGACCAGCCTTTCAAGCATTTCATGGCTACAAATGTGAGTGCTACGGGTCGGTAGTCATTTAAGCAGGTTACCTTGGTGTTCTTGGAAACATGGACTTTGGTGGTCTGCTTGTGGCTATACAGGGCGTACCAGTACAAATCAAATCAAATCAAAGTTTATTTCTCACGTGCGCCGAATACAACAGTGAAATGTTTACTTACAGGCTCTAACCAATAGTGTGAAAAAAGGTATGGGTGTGTGTGTGTGTGTGTGTTTGTGTGTGTGTGTAGGTAAGTAAAGAAATAAAACAACAGTAAAAATACATTTTAAAATAACAGTAGCAAGGCTCTATACAGACACCGGTTAGTCAGGCTTATTGAGGTAGTATGTACATGTAGGTATGGTTAAAGTGACTATGCATATATGATGAACAGAGAGTAGCAGTAGCATAAAAACGTGGTTGGCGGGTGGTGGGACACAATGCAGATAGCCCGGTTAGCCAATGTGCGGGAGCACTGGTTGGTCGGGCCAATTGAGGTAGTATGTACATGAATGTATAGTTAAAGTGACTATGCATAGAAGATAAACAAAGAGTAGCAGCAGCGTAAAAGAGAGCTTGGGGCGGGGGGCACACAATGCAAATAGTCCGGGTAACCATTTGGTTACCTGTTCAGGAATCTTATGGCTTGGGGGTAAAAACTGTTGAGAAGCCTTTTTGTCCTTGACTTGGCACTCCGGTACCGCTTGCCATGCGGTAGTAGAGAGAACAGTCTATGACTGGGGTGGCTCAAGTCTTTGACAATTTTTAGGGCCTTCCTCTGACACCGCCTGGTGTAGAGGTCCTGGATGGCAGGCAACTTTGCCCCAGTGATGTACTGGGCCGTACGCACTACCCTCTGAAGTGCCTTGCGGTTGGAGGCCGAGCAATTGCCGTACCAGGCAGTGATGCAACCGGTCAGGATGCTCTCAATGTTGCAGCTGTAGACCCTTTTGAGGATCTCAGGACCCATGCCAAATCTTTTTAGTTTCTTGAGGGGGAATAGGCTTTGGCGTGCCCTCTTCACGACTCTCTTGTTTTTTTTGGACCATTCTAGTTTGTTGTTGATGTGGACACCAAGGAACTTGAAGCTCTCAACCTGCTCCACTACAGCCCCGTCGATGAGATTGGGGGCGTGCTCGGTGCTCCTTTTCCTGTAGTCCACAATCATCTCCTTAGTCTTGTGTGGAGTAAACAGCTGATGCTCTCATGCATGCTTCAGTGTTGCTTGCCTCGAAGCAAGCATAGTTGTCATGTAGCTCATCTGGTAGGCTCGTGTCATTCAGCAGCTTGCGGCTGTGCTTCCCTTTGTAGTCTGTAATAGTTTGCAAGCCCTGCCACATCTGACGAGCATCAGAGCCAGTGTAGTTTGATTTGATTTTAGTCCTGTTTTGATGCTTTGAGTGTTTGATTGTTCGTCGGCATAGCTGTTTTTCTTATATGTGTCCATGAAGATGGCAGCTCTACCCTTTAGCTCAGTGCGGATGTTGCCTGTAATCCATGGCTTCCGGTTGGGGTATGTACGTACGGTCACTGTGGGGACCACGTCATTGATGCACTTATTTTTTATTTAACGTTCATTTAGCTAGACAAGTCAGTTAAGAACAAATTCATATTTACAATGATGGCCTACACCGGCTAAACCCGGACGACGCTGGGAAAATTGTGCGCCACCCTATGGACTACCAATCACGGCCGGTTGTGATACAGCCTGGAATCGAACTAGGGTGTCTTTAGTGACTTCTCAAGCACTGAGATGCTGTGCCTTAGAACGCTGCACCACTCGGGAGCCCAGTGATTGATGAAGCCACTGTCGGATGTGGTGTACTCCTCAATGCCATCAGAAGAATCCCGGAACATATTCCAGGCCGTGCTAGCAAAACAGTCCTGTAGCTTAGCATCTGCGGCATCTGACCACGTCCTTATTTAGCGAGTCAATAGTGCTTCCTGCTTTAGTTTTTGCTTGTAAGCAGGAATCAGGAGGATAGAGTTATGGTCAGATTTGCCAAACGGAGGGCGAGCGAGAGCTTTGTATGCGTCTCTGTGTGTAGAGTAAAGGTGGTCCAGAGTGCCAGCATTGATTTGTGTTGGTAAATAGACAGCTACGAAAAATATAGATGAAAACTCTCTTGGGAAATAGTATGGTCTACAGCTTATCATGAGATTATCTGTCTCATGTAAGCAAAACCTAGAGTGTTCCTTAATATTAGATTTCATGCACCAGCTGTTATTTACAAACAGACACAGACCACCACCCCTTGTCTTACCGGAGGCAGCTGTTCTATGTTGCCGATGGACCGAAAACCCAGCCAGCTGTATGTTATCCATGTTGTCGTTTAGCCACAACTCGGTGAAACATAAGATATTGCAGTTTTTAGGATAGTCTTGATCGGAGCTCATCCATTTTATTATCCAGTGATTGCACATTGGCTAATAGGACTGATGGTAAAGGCGGTTTACTCAGTTGCCGTCGGATCCTTACAAGGCACCCCGAACTACGTCCCCGATATCGCTGTCTCTTCTTCATGCGAATAATATGGATTTGGGCCTTGTTGGGTGTTTGAAGGAAATCCTTCATGTTCGACTCATTAAAGAAACAATATTTTTCAAGTACGAGTTGAGTAATCGCTGTCCTGATATCCAGAATCTCTTTTCAGTCATAAGAGACGGTGGCAGAAACATTATGTTCAAAATAAGTTACGAATAACGCAACAACAAAAAACACACAGTAGCACAATTGGTTAGGAGCCCATAAAACGGCAGCCATCTCCTCTGGCGTCATCACACCCTGTAGTCTCGTACAACCAAATACCTCTCTGCAGCTGCCACCACAACATCAATTTTCTGCGACTTATGTTCCATCCCTGTAGTACAGATGATAACTATTGCTATAAATGAAAAAATCCAATCTTACTGAAACATAAATCACCTATCCCTCTGTACTAGTACTACTATTCACACCACTCTTCTCAGGATCCCTACCCCCTGACCCATCTTCCTCTACTTTTTCACTGCCTCAGCATATGACAGCCACTCCGTTTTTTACAGTAATCTTGGTACTGTTGTTTTACCCATGTTGTTTTACAGTACCTTACAGGTAAATGCACTGTTAAAAAAGCCCTATAGTTTTATGTTACACTACCGGCTACTGGGTGTTACTGTGTTTTTACTGCTAAATCAAGGTCTTTTTGCTGTATGCTGCTGACTGTTGGCACAAATACACACATATTGCTAATGTTCCTCACCAGTTCATTGCCCCTACCTACATTTTAGAGCACAGTGATGATTGTACCTTATATTCAAAATGTTGGGTCCAACATTTTACCACGAAAATAGATTATCCGCTTCCCGTATACATCAGCTGGGCTAGACAATCTGGACCCTCTCTTTCTAAAATTATCTGCAGCCATTGTTGCAACTCCTATTACCAGTCTGTTCAACCTCTCTTTCGTATCATCCGAGATTCCTAAAGATTGGAAAGCTGCCGCGGTCAACCCCTTCTTCAAAGGGTGTGACACCCTACACCCAAACTGTTACAGACCTATAACCATCCTGCCGTGCCTTTCTAAAGTATTCGAAAGCCAAGTTAACAAACAGATCAATGACAATTTAGAATCCCACCATACCTTCTCCGCTGTGCAATCCGGTTTCCAAGCCAGTCACGGGTGCACCTCAGCCACGCTAAAGGTAGTAAATGATATCATAACCGCCATCGATAAAAGACAGTACTGTGCAGCCGTCTTCATCGACCTGGCCAAGGCTTTCGACTCTGTCAGTCACCGTATTCGTATCGGCAGACTCAACAGCCTTGGAATCTCAAATGACTGTCTCGCCTGGTTCACCAACTACTTCTCAGATCGAGTTCAGTGTGTCAAATCGGAGGGCCTGTTGTCCGGACCTCTGGCAGTCTCTATGGGGTAACACAGGGTTCAATTCTTGGGCCGACTCTGTTCTAAGTATATACTTTAAGTTACAAGACCCAGACTTAGGAAAGGCTAATCCTGGAGATCCTTTCAATCTCCACTGAGTTTGGTAAATGTGCTTTTAGTTTGTCTGTGCCTCTCATGGAATGACCTCCAAAAGTCCTTAAAATTAGTGGATTTGGGCAATTCAGACAGATGTTAGAGGTCCTATTTATTGAAGAATGTTTTTGTTTCATATGACTGTGTTTTGCTTTTCATGTTTTGTGTTTGCTTTTTATTTACTGTGTCATTAATGTGTGTTGTAGAAATGTATAGTGTAATTGTTGTTTATTGATGGTTTCATGGAGGACTCATCTGCAAAAGTGCTCAGCATGACTCCCTTCTAATACATTTGTGGGCGTGAGAGAGATTGCCCACAGATTTATTGACAAGAATACATTTCTGCACTTTCTCCCAAAATGTCTTGCATGTCAGCAATCGAGTTTTCAAGATATGTAACTTTCAAAATACAGAAATACAGCCGGTATGATCCATTTAGCATCATACCAGCAGTATTTCTGTATTTTAAAAGTAATATATCTTGAAACCTTGATTGCTGACATGCAAACATTTTGGGACTATATCAACAATTAACTAATGAAACAAATACCAACATATCGTTTTTGGGTGGAATTCTCATTTATAAATGAGGTAATGTATGTGGGAAGTTTATGCAAAAGGAATTTATAGACAAAAAGAGCACAATGCAACGATCTACGAGACTTTAAAGATGGACATTACATTGTATTTTCTAATACAAAAGGCAATGATATGTACTGAGCCTATCACCCGTAATACAGTGGCAGCTGCATTCATAAAGATAATATTGCCATTGTGTAAGCAGAGTGAGCGGTAAGCTGGATCAAAGACAGGAGGAGAATTGGAAGTGAATGAGGGTGAGGTATCGGAGTTGGTAGGTATGCTGAAGTTCTCAGAGCCTGAGACTTGCGCCGAGGGTCAGGATATAGATGAGTCTGTGGTAGTAGGAGTGTATTTTTGGAAAAAGTGGACCCTTGCCTTTTGGCTGATCCATTTGTGGTTTCAGGGTGGGTGAAAACAGAGTTGGGTGCTGTGAAATCAGTGAAGGTAGTAACCAAAAGTGTCTCTATATATTTGTTTGTGTTTCTGCTGGTCATAGGAGGCAGGGGCTCTGTGTTACACAAAGGTGGACAAGAGATATAAATTGTTTTGCTCTCAAGAAAAGGGCACCATTGAAAGGATTGATTACTGGGGTAGCGGTAAATGTGAAAGTTGACCAACTGAAGGGGAAGATTCCAGGTGTTTGTGATGCTCGTCGTTTGGTGCGAAGTAGACAGGGTGGCGTGAGTGGTGAAACAGAAGAGTCATTGTCTGTTCTTTTGAGTTTTGATGTTGAGTCTTTGCCCAACAAAGTGATGGTAGGATATACAGTATAAGTTATCCAGTACAAGATTTTGTGCCAAATACATTATGTTGTTACAGGTGTCAAGCTTATGCGCATGGGGCTGCAGTTTGGAAGAGGGAGATTCCAAGATATGAGAAATGTGCAGAAGGGCTTGAGAAAAAGGAATGTGTAGCATTGGATTAAGTAATGGTGTATGTTAATTGTAGGGGAGCCCATGGGGCTGGGGATCAGAAATGTCCAGTGTAAGAGAGGCAGGTTGAAGTTTCCAGGGTTAGAATAGCACAGAAGAGATTAGGGATCCCTATTGTTCCTGTTGATTTTCCCTTCCCTGTACATGTTTTAGATAGTCGTCCTTTGGGGCCGGGGCTAATTAGGAAGGTCACAGCTCCCATTACTATGATAACGCAGGGGGGTCACGAGGAGAGAATTTTTCTCTTTCTGATCGACTCTCCTGCGTTTCCTGTTGTGTTGGGCCTTCCCTGGTTGGCCGCTGTCGTGGAAATTTCCTGTATTACCCAATAAAGAGAGAGAGAGAGCCAACCACACACAAGTCAGAGTTAAATTATATATTCCATCTTTAATATATATATATACAAGCTTCACCAAAGCCCTTTAATGACTCTCAGATCAATTCAGTGTCTATAAATGAATTCTCTGAGAGTCCTTACGAAACAATTCTTAGTTTCATTTATAGTCAAGATACACCCCTCTCAACTTACAAAGAATCCTTTACCAGAAAGAGGAGTATCCTATCGCTAGACAGCATCAGCTATAAATCATCGTTTAGTTTGATCTCCCAAGACAAGGTTTAAATCTCATGCTTGATACTTCACTGTCTACCAAAACATTACCTCATCCAATGGCATATATCAATTGTCATTTCTAGATACTCCCAAACCTGGACAAACTCAAAATCAGACAGTGAGCCCCTTAAGTCAAATACTAGGTCAAGATAAGGGCAACCTCAGAGGGGACATACAATGGTTCCAAACACTGCCAAACTCCTTCCCCCTATGAGAAAAGTAGGGAGTGACTGGCGTACAGACATTGTATGAGATAACTAACTGGTTTCCCAATTAATAACTCCATCCCATGGTTTAGGAATAGTTACAAACAACGTTCCCATAAGAAACCAACATTCCACTCTGTCCTCCTCCCCTTCTAATATTCTACTTAGCACCACATGGTTTAACAGATACATTGACATATGAAGACAAGCTTGACCTCTCCCCTCTCTGGCCCCAAGTTACCAATCCCTAGCTCAGAAGATTCTAATGACAAGTATCTCACAAGCATATGATGAAAATAACATCTTATCTATCTGTTACTTAGCTAAATCTGATTCTGCCACGACACCGCTCATTATCCTAATATTTCGTGGCAACAGAGGACTCTCAAAGGATGGTCCTGTCAGTGTTCAGGGAGGTGTGTAGGTGTTTCCTTAGGTGCCACTACGGTGGAAAGTCCAAACCAGGTTTCCACCATGCACATTCCCCCCGAATATGCCGATTTGGCACTCGCCTTCTGTAAAAAGAACGTGACTCAATTACCACCCCATTGACAGGGGGATTGTGCGATAAATCTCCAGGTAGGCGCTGCACTTCCCAGGAGTCACGTGTATCCTCTGTCACAGGGGGAGACAGCGGCTATGGAAACATATGTTGACGAATCTCTGGGACAGGGATACATTCGGCCTTCCACTTCACCTGTCTCCTCGAGTTTCTTTTTTGTGAAGAAGAAGGATGGAGGATTACGCCTGTGTATTGACTATCAAGGTTAAAATCAGATTACGGTAAAATACAGTTCCCCGCTACCTCTCATCGCCAGTATGACAGTCTTTGCACGGGGCTTGCTTCTTCACAAAGTTGGACCTCAGGAGCGCTTACAACCTGGTGCGTATCCGGGGAGGGGATGAGTGGAAGACAGCATTTAGTACAATTTCTGGGCACTATGAGTACCTAGTCATGCCGTATGGGTTAATGAATGGTCCATCAGTCTTCCAATCCTTTGTGGAATAGATTTTCAGGGACCTGCACGGGCAGGGTGTAGTGGTGTATATAGATGACATTCTAATATACTTCACTACCCACGCCGAGCATGTGTCCCTTGTGCGCAGGGTGCTTGGTCGACTGTTGGAGCATGACCTATATGTCAAGGCGGAGAAATGTCTGTTCTTCCAACAGTCCGTCTCCTTCCTAGGATACCGCTTTCAGCGTCAGGGGTGGAAACGGAAAATGACCACATTTCAGCCGTGCATAATTGGCCGACTCCAACCAGGAGTAAAGGAGGTGCAGCAGTTCTTAGGGTTTGCCAACTACTACCGGAGGTTTATCCGGGGCTTTGGTCAGGTAGCGGCTCCCATTACCTCCTTGCTGAAGGGGGGACCGGTGCGACTGCAGTGGTCAGCTGGGGCTGACAGGGCTTTTGGTCACCTGAAGGCTTTTTTTTCGAAGAAGCTCAGCCCGGCGGAGCGAAACTATGATGTGGCGAACGGGAGCTTTTGGCTGTTGTCAAGGCTCTGAAGGCGTGGAGGCATTGGCTTGAGGGGGCTAAACACCCTTTCCTCATTTGGACTGACCACCGCAATCTGGAGTACATCCGGGCGGCGAGGAGAATGAACCCTCGCCAGGCAAGGTGGGCCATGTTTTTCACCCACTTTGTTTTCACCCTATCCTACAAACCAGGTTCCCAGAATGTTAAGGCAGACGCACTGTGCCGGCTGTATGATACAGAGGAGCGGTCCACGGATCCCACTCCCATAATTCCAGCTTCTCGCCTGGTGGCACCGGTGGTATGGGAGGTGGACGCGGACATCGAGCGGGCGTCACGTGCAGAGCCCACTCCCCCTGAGTGTCCAGCTGGGCGTCTGTACGTTCCGTTTGATGTCAGCGATCGTTTGATCTGTTGGGCTCACACGTCACCCTCCTCTGTTCATCCTGGCATCGGTCGGACGGTGCACTGCCTTGCTGGGAAGTACTGGTGGCCCACTTTAGCTAAGGACGTGAGGGTTTATGTTTCCTCCTGTTCAGTATACGCACAGTGCAAGGCACCTAGACATCTGCCCAGAGGGAAATTACAACCCCTTCCCGTTCCACAACGACCGTGGTCACACCTATTGGTGGATTTCGTGACGGATCCTCCCCCGTCGCGGGGTAACACCACGATCCTGGTTGTTGTGGATTGGTTTTCTAAGTCCTGCCGTCTCCTTCCTTTGTCCGGTCTCCCTACGGCTCTACAGACTGCGGAGGCCCTGTTCACCCACGTATTCCGGCACTACGGGGTGCCTGAGGATATAGTTTCTGATCGGGGTCCCCAATTCACATCTAGAGTTTGGAGGGCGTTTATGGAACGCCTGGGGGTCTCAGTCAGCCTTACCTCAGGTTTCCACCCCGAAGGTAACGGGCAGGTGGAGAGAGTCAACCAGGATGTGGGTAGGTTTCTGCTGTCCTATTGCCAGGAACAGCCGGGGGAGTGGGCGCTTTACATCCCCTGGGCGGAGATGGCCCAAAACTCCCTCCGCCACTCTTCTACCAACCTATCACCGTTTCAGTGTGTGCTGGGTTATCAGCCAGTCCTGGCACCATGGCATCAGAGCCAGATCGAGGCTCTTGCGGTGGATGAATGGTTTCGGCACTCGGAGGAGACATGGAACGCTGCCCATGTGCGGCTACAACGGGCTGTCAGGAAACAAAAGGCGAGTGCCGACCGCCACTGCAGTGAGGCCCCGGATCGCGTCTGGCTCTCGACCCGAAACCTGCCCCTTTACCTGCCCTGCCGGAAGCTGGGTCTGCGGTTTGTGGGGCCATTTAAAGGCCTGAGGAGACTGAATAAGGTTTGTTATAGGTTACAACTTCCCCTGATTATCGTATTAACCCATCGTTCCATGTGTCTCTCCTCAGGCCGGTGGTGGCTGGTCCACTCCAGCAGTCTGAGGTGCGGGAGGTTCCTCCACCCCCTCTGGACACCGAGGGGGTCCCGGCGTATACCGTACGAGCCATCATCGACTCAAGGCGTCGGGCGAGGGGCCTTCAGTACCTCGTGGAGTGGGAGGGGTACGGTCCGGAGGAGAGATGCTGGGTACCGGTGGAGGACATCCTAGATCCTTCTTTGCTACAGGAGTTTCACCGTCTCCACCCGGATCCCCCTTTGTCCCGTCCTCCGGGTCATCCCCGAGGCCGGTGTCGGCGCGCAAAGGGGGGATACTGTCACGACTTCCTCCGAAGTCGGCCCCTCTCCTTGTTCTGGTGGTGTTCGGCGGTCGACTTCACCGGCTTTCTAGTCACCACCGATCCATGTTTCATTTTCGTTTTGTTTTGTCTGTACTACACACACCTGGTTTCAATTCCCATATCATGTTCCTTATTTAACCCTCTGGCATACCTTTCTGTTCTGTCCGTGATTGTTGGTGTCTTAGTGGTTTTTGTAGGTGTTAGTTTGTATTTTCCTTATTGGAATATTGCTTGTTTGTTGTATTGAGTAAACTCAGTTGTTTTACTCTAAACTGTGTCCTGCGCCTGACTCCGCTACATCTCTGCACCCAATCGCTGACACTGTGCTTAGCTCTATTCTGTTCATTTTTATCCCCCCCCCCAAAATACCCTTGTCCTTACCGATAACAAGCATACCCATAAAATGATGCATCCATCACTATGCTTGAAAATATGAATAGTGGTACTCAGTGATGTTCTGTGTTGGATGTGCCCCAAACATAACGCTGTGTATTCAGGACATAAAGTTAATTTATTTGTCACATTTTTTGCAGTTTTACTTAAGTGCCTTGTTGCAAACAGGATACATATTTTTGAATATTTTTATTCTGTACAGGCTTCCTTCTTTTCACACTGTCATTTAGGTTAGCAATGTTATTGATCCATCCTCACTTTTTTCCTACCACAGTCATTAATCTCTGCATCTGATTTAAAGTTACCATTGGCCTTATGGTTAAATCCCTGAGCGGTTTCCTTCCTCTCCGGCAACTGAGTTAGGAAAGACTCCTGTATCTTTGTAGTGACTGGGTGTATTGATACACCATCCAAAGTGTAATTAATAACTTCACCATGCTCAAAGGGATATTCAGTCTCTGCTTTTTTTACCCGTCCACCAAAAGGTGCCCTTCTTTGCGAGTCATTGGAAAACCTACCTGATCTTTGTTGTTCAATCTATGCTTAAAATTCACTGCCTGACTGAGGGACCTTACAGATACAGTGCCTTCAGAAAGTATTCACACCCCTTGACTTTTTTTCACATTTGTTGTGTTAGAAAGTGGGATTAGTTTATGTGTTATTTTTGGTCAAAGATCTCCACCAAATTTTCTGTAATGTCAAAGTGGTAGAAAAATTTGTCAACACTTATTAGAAATAATGCATAATATAT
Organism: Salvelinus fontinalis; assembly: GCF_029448725.1. Taxonomy (NCBI): domain Eukaryota; kingdom Metazoa; phylum Chordata; class Actinopteri; order Salmoniformes; family Salmonidae; genus Salvelinus; species Salvelinus fontinalis. Next base: position 22,087,749 of record NC_074687.1, read on the forward strand.
TTTGGGGGGAATAATGAAATAATAAGCCATAGAAACTAATGTACACACAGCCACAGCCACGGCTGCCTCTCCTTGTTGATAAAAAAAAGGCAGGTGGGCAGACTAGGTTAATCTTTAAGCATGTTTCAGCTTGATAAGAGTTCATATATTTTGGGCGAGGAGGTTGGGAGGAAGTTGAGGCTGGAACTGTTCTGGAGGGAATCAATCTACAATCAAACCCCCATGTGGTCTATAAGAGCCCCTCCCATAACATCAGTCAGGCAGACAGAGCATAACCACAAAGAGCTTTTCCCTGTGCGTTCCTAGTTTCAAGGCTGAAGTACAAGGACTTTCGTCTATCTATAGTGCACTAAACCAAAGCAAGGCCTTTCGTTAACTTTGAACAAGGCATGACAGAACAATGCATTATACCACAGCATTGTTGAATACTAGTTTCTGATTGGCTAGAAGGGCATTCTTGTCACGACTTCTGCCGAAGTCGATGTCTCTCCTTGTTTGGTCGTTGTCACCGGTCCCCTAGCCATCATTGATCTATGTTTCATTTTCCATTGGTTTTGGCTTGTCTTCCTACACACCTGGTTCCAATCCCATTCGTTAATTGTTGTGTATTTAACCCTCTGTTTCCCCTCATGTCTTTGTCAGAGATTGTTTATTGTGATGTTCATGTTGTATATATTGGTGTGCGACGGGTTCTTGTACCCACATTTATTTTTATTTTGGACGTTGGTTATGGAGTTTATATTTTAAGTTATTAAAATACTCAATTTATACCAAGTTTAATTCTCGTGCGCTTGACTTCCCTGCCACCTACATACACGACGTGACAATTCTAGAATGGACATTAAAATCAGATGTTGGGGCACCTTGCAATCATGATGCAATATGCGCCTACACATGCAGACCGTACTTGCTATAAAGTAAAACAGAAAGCCATTTAGCTCGCTTCGAGACTAGTGTTTGGTATACAATGTGATTGTCACGTCTTTCTAAAGTAGAACCCAGAAGCAGACTAGGACAAGGAGAGTAAGACGAAGGTGAGTATTTATTTACAAGTTTAACCGTAAAGGTAGAAAGATCCAGGTGGCGGAGCGGGCAGCGGAGGTGAGTTGATGGGAGTGAATAGGCAGATCCAAGGGAGTAACAGAAGCCACTGACGACCAAGCAGGGATGGGGTGAGTGTTCCTGGTAAATGACTGTAGACAGAACAAACGGAGGTAAGTTCAAGGCAAGCAAGACGTACAAAACAACAAAACAAACTCTATCAAACTGGAGGCTGATACGCTGGCATAACATACTGTTCATGGCTAACGATCCGGCAGGGAATGGATGTCAGGTCAGAGCTAATGAAGTGGAGGGGTGATGATCAGGACCAGGTGTGCAGATAGCTGATGGGATACAGGTGCGGGTAATCAGAGATCTCCCAACTAGCTACGTCGCCCGGCAACCAGACAGGGTGCGTTCCAGGACACCGGAAAAATACTCCAGGACAGAACACAGGCAAAAAAAAGACTCAGGAAGCGGTATTCGTGACAGTGATCTCCTCGTAATTAGTCAGTGATTACGAGAAGGCAAACTTTTCTAGCTATACCAGGCAAAATCGTGCATTATCAGCTTATTGTTATGGATGTATCCAAATTGATATCAATTGAAAACTAGATACTTTGCTGTTATTCTGGCTGCAAAGGTTATGACAGTGTTAGCCATAGCTAATTGGCTAGCTAGCAAGCGGGGGATAAGAATGTTGCCAGTGAGTATGGCAATGGAACATAAAGAACGAACGACTAGTTCGCATCCATAAATATCGAACTACTCGAATAAACAACTGAGTCGAGTCTCCAACAACCAAAAGATGAGAGTTTTTGCTTAAAAAACTGTCAACACAAAAAATAATTTATACCGGTAAATGTATGCTTTCGAACTGTTTTCTTTCACAACTGTGGTATAAGGGGCATAAACGCATCCATTCTGTACATTACCTTGGAAAAATATACAGTTGAAGTCGGAAGTTTACATAAACTTAGGTTGGAGTAATTAAAACTCAATTTTCAACCACTCCACAAATTTCTTGTTAACAAACTATAGTTTTGGTAACTCGGTTAGGACATCTACTTTGTGCATGACACAAGTAATTTTTCCAACAATTGTTTACAGACAGATTATTTCACTTATAATTCACAATATCACAATTCCAGTGGGTCAGAGGTTTACATACACTAAGTTGACTGTGCCTTTAAACAGCTTGAAAGGCCGCTCAGCAAGGAAGAATCCACCGCTCCAAAACCGCCATAAAAAACCCAGACTACGGTTTGCAACTGCACATGGGGACAAAGATCGTACTTTCTGGAGAAATGTCCTGTGGTCTGATGAAACATAAATAGAACAGTTTGGCCATAATGACCATCGTTATGTTTGGAGGAAAAAGGGGGAGGATTGCAAGCTGAAGAACACCACCCCAACCGTGAAGCACGGGGGTGGCAGCATCATGTTGTGGGGGTACTTTGCTGCAGGAAGGACTGATGCACGTCACAAAATAGATGGCATCAGGAGGAAGCAAAATTATGTGGATATATTGAAGCAATTACCCCAAGCATACTTCCACAGTTGTGGCAAAATGGCTTAAGGACAACAAAGTCAAGGTATTGGATTGGCCCTCACAAAGCCCTGACCTCACGCCTATAGAAAATTTGTGGGCAGAACTGAAAAAGCTTGTGCGAGCAAGGAGGCCTACAAACCTGACTCAGTTACACCAGCTCTGTCAGGAGGAATGTGCCAAAATTCACCCAACTTATTGTGGGAAGCTTGTGTAAGGCTACCCGAAGCGTTTGACCCAAGTTAAATCATTTAAAGGCAATGCTACCAAATATTAATTTAGTGCATGTAAACTTCTGACCCACTGGGAATGTGATGAAAGAAATAAAAGCTGAAATAAATCATTCTCTGTACTATTATTCTGACATTTCAAATTCTTAAAATAAAGTGGTGATCCTAACTGACTTAAGACAGGGATTTTTTTCTAGGATTAAATGTCAGGAATTGTGAAAAACTGAGTTTAAATGTATTTGGCTAAGGTGTATGTAAACTTCCGACTTCAACTGTACTCCGCAAAGGAACTCGGCTCCGCCTTGTCCTGCTGCGCCATCCATTATTTCTAAGGTAATGTACAGAACGTCAACGTTTATCCCTTACTTAAAGGCCTGTATTTTAACTATTAACTATGTAGAGTACTTACTGATGACAAAAAATGCCATGTTGCACTGATGCTAGGCTAAACCAAAACACTGAGGTTTCATGAGGAGTACGGTAAACGTGTGGATCAAAAGGCAGCTGTTAGTGGAGGTTCTGTTCCCAGTGGATTACTACTAGCCACACTCTTGATGTTATGATTCCTCTCATAATTTCTCCCTGTATGAACAATACATAAAACTGCATAATATGAAGTAATGCATTTTGGAGCAGCTGCAAGAAGTATCATCAGCCAGAGGCGTGCCTAGTTATCACTAACATGGTTCTTCATTTTGTACCTAGTTAGTTAGCTAATACCTGGGCTCCCTTGAGTTGACAAACCCCCTCCATCATGACAATGCGGAGTCCATGAGAAGGGAACAAAAAAACTGAGAAGGGAACAAAGAAACTGAAACGATGGCCAGAACTGGGTACAGCTGTGGTGGAGGAGGGGCCAAGCCCAGGTTTCTAATATCACAGAGAATACTCCATAAGGTACCTGTTCATTAGATCATTGGAGAATATGCAGAAATTGAATTCTGCCCACTACCAGTGCTGTGAGATGAATAGATGACAGAAAACTATGGTTATTTGCACCAGTACCATACAAGTCCAAAGCAGCAGAAACAATCAGACATGGGATGAAGATGACAACAAGTAGAACCCAACAGGCAGCAGAGGTCTCTATGAGGAGAGAGGGGATACAGTTAATATAAGAAACATGTTAGATTTAAACCTATACCACAGACATATGTGTACGGACCTAATCTAATCGAAGCAATCGTGATAGCTATTATTCAGGCACTTTCCCGCAGAAAGGGACATGAGACAAAGACTAATGCAGTAAGTCTTTTACAATGGGCAATGAAGCCATGCACCTGATACTAATACATCAAGGACACAACGCTACATAACATTTCTCACATTTATGTACTTTAAAAATTCAGTGTAAGTGTAGCAGTATGATGTTGTTCCCCTAGATTATGCACCAAGTTGCACACTTGTAGCAGTTCAAATAGGCCAGGTCATGAGGGGATGTTAATAATTTGATAATAATAATAATAATATTAATAATAATTCAGTGTGTTTTTAATTTAATTACAGCTGCATGGCTAATGTTATTTTTTTGTGTGCAAACACTTTTTCATATCTATATTGTAAATACACTTGATTGTAAAAGTTTTGTATATTTTGGTTTGGTCCATCATGGGTTATCTGTGTTACTATACCCTCCTATTGTTCTCTCTTGCCTGACCTTCAGCTAGCGAAGTCCCTGAGAGCTGTGACTGCACCAAGGCTTACATACTTATACTTACAAACATACTGTGCGTTGTCTCTTCGTGCGCAGGGAAAATAAAAATCCGACAAGCAGACCTCCAGTTGTGGCAGTGACCTCATTAAATTACACAACACAGAATGAACCACACTACATAAGCAACGTGTTGAGTAAGTGTCTGTGTTTGTTTCAGATGCAGATCACCAGAGGATGTGTGTACATAAAGGAAGCCAGTTGCTCGTCCGTAGGGGTTGGAGGCCTCACAGACATAGAGACCATTCAGCTGAGACTGAGGAGGTTCAGTGTGTCTCACTCTGCTCTCTCTGAAGACCCAGGCCATGGCTGGACCATTCTGTGTGTGTGTGTGTGTGTGTGTGTGTGTGTGTGTGTGTGTGTGTGTGTGTGTGTGTGTGTGTGTGTGTGTGTGTGTGTGTGTGTGTGTGTGTGAGAGAGAGAGAGAGAGGGGGTCTGAGTGTGTGTGTGTCAGTATATGGTGGAGTTGTGTACATACAGTTTGAATGCTTTATTTATTACCCTTCGGCACCAGCTTTGTGGTATTTTTCCCTATACAAATTCAATAAATGCCCAATGATATATGGTCCACTCCTCGCATCTTGCGACTTACTTATGAAAATTCACTCTAACCTCAACACCTACAAGGTCTGTAAAACAAATTAAGCCAGGTCTGGACCCTACCAATAAGCGGCATAAGCAACAGCTCGAAATTTGGTAGTGCATCAGTCGTTTTGTTATATCAGTCACTGACAGTCACTCAATTAGCCCATGTCAGCTTACATGTTTTAGATTGCTAGGTAAGTTGGTCTAGCCAGCTATCTAAACCTTGTAGTAATCATGACCGAAGGGGCCTAAGGGCCCTCAACTCCAGGGGGCCCCTATTGGATTTGTCAGTCACTATCACCCAGATATCGTATGAACATGGCCTTAGTCATGGCAAAATATTAAGAATAGCATTAAATAGATTAAAAACCGCAACATTTTCCATCTGCCCTATGGCAAAATGCAGGAAATTTGCTATAAAACTGCAAATGTTTCACTCCACCCCATGGCAATATGATTATAATTGCATTAAAAATATATTTCAAACTGTAAAGTTCTCTACTCATCGCAAAATGTATAGAATTGCAGGAAATTCCCTAACATTTAACTTTTTTCTCTCCGACTCCAAGAGGAGGGCACTAAAATATTCTGCCGTTGAGGTGGGGGGCCAGTCGGTAGACAAGCGGATATGTCACGGCCGTTAAAACCTGTTAAGGCTAGGGGATGCTGTTGTCACTATTTATGGAAATCGTGTAATTTTTGAAACGGCTTCCTACAAAATTCTTGATCGTACAATATGCATATTATTATTATTATTGGATAGAAAACAGTCTCTAGTTTCTATAGCCGTTGAAATTTTGTCTCTGAGTGGAACAGAACTCATTCTACAGCAATTTCCCTGACATGGAGTCAGATTTCACACATTTTGGCCCCTGTTCTGGAGTCAGTTTAAAGGCCACTGTTATTGCTATGAGTATACGGACACTGCTTACGTCTTCCCCTGGATGCCTTTACGTGATGACGATTTGAATGGTGTGGATTGCGCAATCACAGCCACTATAAATGAAAAAAACCTGTAGGTAGGAACCCTTTTCCAAATGCGCCGGGCGCGCTGTGGACACCGACTTGCTCTTTTTCCAAGCATTAGTGTAGGGAGTAATATTTCTCCGGTCATGTTTTTACTCATTATAGGAGTTAAAAACATCATAAGGTAGTTAATTTAAACCGTTTTATAGCAATTTATATCTGTTTAGTGCGATTTTGGGACATTTATTTCTGAGACACTTTGAAGCGCCGGACACGTTTCCAGTTCATGCTGAACGCAGTGGGCATTTCCACATGGCAAGAGGACAGCTTTCGACCAAAAGACAATTAGACCCAAGAAAGGATTCTTTCCCCAAGATTCTGATGGAAGAACAGCTCAAAGTAGGAACAATTTATTATGATAAATCGTGTTTCTGTCGAAAAATGTTAATGGCTTAGGACGCCATCTTGTTAGACGTAGCTTCGCTTGGCGCAAACTGTATTGAAAAGTAAGGATAATTAAAAAAATGTAAATCAGCGATTGTATTAAGAATTAAATTGTCTATCAATCCCTGTCCACCCTATATTTTTTAGTCACGTTTATGAGTATTTATGTATACGACTAGATCACTGTCTAATATGGCGCAGGACATTTTCTGACCAGCTGGGCTACTTTTCTCATTGTCTAACCATGATTTTGGTGGCTAAATATGCACATTTTCGAACAAACTGTATATGTATGTTGTAATGTGATGTTACAGGAGTGTCATCTGAAGAATTCTGAGAAGGTTAGTAAAAAAATTAATATATTTTGGCGATGTTTACGTTATCGCTCTCTTTGGCTAGAATCAATGCTGGTGTAATGTTTGCACATGTGCTATGCTAATATAACGATTTATTGTGTTTTCGCTGTAAGACACTTAGAAAATCTGAAATATTGTCTGTATTCACAGGATCTGTGTCTTTCGATTAGTGTATGCTGTGTATTTTTACCAAATGTTTGATGATTAGTAATTAGGTAAACACGTTGCTCTATGTATTTATTCTAGTCCATTTGTGACGGTGGGTGCAATTGTAAACTATGACATCTACCTGAAATATGCACATTTTTCTAACAAAACCTATCCTATACCATAAATATGTTATCAGACTGTCATCTGATGAGCTTTTTTCTTGGTTAGTGGCTATCAATATCTTAGTTTAGCCGAATTGGTGATAGCTACTGGTGTTGGTGGACAAAGAAAAGATGGTGGATTATGCTAATGTGTTTAGCTAATAGATTTACATCTTTACATATTGTGTCTGCCCTGTAAAACATTTAAAAAATCGGACATGTTGGCTGGATTCACACGATCTGTGTCTTTCATTAGCTGTATTGGACTTTGATGTGTGAAAGTTAAATATTTAAAAAATATATATTTTTTGAATTTCGCGGCTCTGCCTTTTCAGTGGAATATGGGGGGGTGTGCCGCTAGCGGCACCCCTGTCCTAGACAGGTTAAAGGAAGAGGACCAAGGTGCAGCATGGTGAGCGTTCCTCAGCTGGAGGCTCCGGACTGGAGGCCATCGCTGGAGACTCCGGACTGGAGGCCGTCGCTGGAGGCTCCGGACTGGAGAACGTCGCTGGAGGCTCCAGACTGGAGGCCTTCGTTCCATGACTCTTCACTGGAGGTTTCGTGCCATGGATCATCACTGGAGGCTTCGTGCCATGGATCCTCACTGGAGGCGTCTTGCCATGGATCATCACTGGAGGCTTCTTGCCATGGATAATCACTGGAGGCTTCGTGCAAAGGATCATCACTGGAGGCTTCTTGCAATGGATCATCACTGGAGGCTTCTTGCCATGGATCACTACTGGAGGCTTTGTGCCATGCATCATCACTGGAGGCTTCGTGCCATGGATAATCACTGGAGGGAGGAGACGTATGGGCAGTCTGGTACGTTGAGCTGCCACAGGGCTCACCAGGCTGGGGAGACATACGGGAGGATTAGTTCTAGGCGCAGGCACAGGAATCACCAGGCTGGAGAGACATATAGGAGGCCCTGTCCTAGGCAGAGGCACCGGATACACTGGGCCGTGGAGGCGCACTGGAGGTCTTGAGCGTAGTAGAGCCTGCACAACCCGTCCTGGCTGGATGGTTATTTTCGCCCTGCAGATGCGGGGCGCAGGCACAGGACGCACTGGGCTGTGCAGAGGCACCGGAGACACAGTGCGCAGAGCCGGCGCAGTATATCCCGGGCCGTAGAGACGTACTGGCGGCCAGATGCGCTGAGCCGGCATCCTCCGACCTGGCTGGATGCCCACTCTAGCCCGGTCGTTTCAGGGAGCTGGAAGGTAGCGCTTCGGGCTGTGCACGCGCACTGGAGACACCGTGCGCTCCACCGCATAACACGGTACCTGACCAGTACGACGCTCGCCACGGTAAGCACGGGGAGTTGGCTCAGGTCTCCAACCTGACTCAGCCACACTCCCCGTGTCCCCCCCCCCCCCCCCCCCCCCCCCCCCCCCCAAAAAAAATGTTTTGGAGCTGCCTCTCGGGCTTCCTTGCTAGCCGAGTCCCTTCGTAACGCTGCCGCTCTGCTCTTGCTGCCTCCAGTTCCTCCCATGGACGGCGATACTCCCCAGCCTGCCTCCAGGGTCCCTTACCGTCGAGAATCTCCTCCCAAGTCCATGCATCCTGGAAACGTTGCTCCTCCTTACCACGCTGCTTGGTCCGTTGTTGGTGGGAAGTTCTGTCACGGCCGTTAAAAGAAGAGGACCAAGGTGCAGCGTGGTGAGCGTACATTTTCCTCTGTTGAATAAAAATGACGCCGAACAAAACAAAAAACACTACAAAAACAAACCGTGAAGCTAAAGGCTAAGTACAAAGTCAACTTTCCACCAAGACAGGTGGAAAAAAGGGCTACCTAAGTATGGTTCTCAATCAGAGACAACAATAGACAGCTGCCTCTGATTGAGAACCACACCCGGCCAAACACAAAGGAATAGAAAACATAGAAATAGAAAACACAAAGAAATAGAAAACAAAGAAACTAGAATGCCCACCCTAGTCACACCCTGGCCTAACCAAAATAGAGAATAAAAGCCTCTCTATGGCCAGCGTGACAGGATAGGTAAAGGCGTGATTTGACTACCAGCATAATTCAACATCTGACCGTAACTGCTCCAGGGTAATGTTTACTGCCTGAGGTGGATCTGAGAGAGAAAGAGAGAGCAAGAGAGAGAGAGAGAGTGTGAGCAAGAGAGAGCGAGAGAGAGACAGTGAGGTGGTTACTGTTACTGCAGCTATAGAATGTAAGTAGGCCTAAATTCACACTCATTCCTGGACAGATACACTACATGACCAAATGTATGTGGACACCTGCTTGTCTAACATCTTATTCCAATGCCATTATTATGGAGTTGGTCTCCCCTTTGCTGCTATCACAACCTCCACTCTTCTGGTAAGGCTTTCCACTAAATGTTGGAACATTGCTGCAGGAACATGCTTCCATTCAGCCACAATAGCATTGGTGAGGTTGTGCACTGATGTTGGATGATTAGGCCTGGCTTGCAGTCATCATTCCAATTCATCCCAAAGGTGTTTGATGGGGTTGAGGTCAGGACTATGTGCAGGCCAGTCATGTTCTTCCACTTCGATCTCGACAAACCATTTCTGTATGGACCTCGCTTTGTGCACAGGGGCATTGTCTTGCTGAAACAGGAAAGGCCCTTCCCCAAACTGTTGCCACAAAGATGAATGCACAGAATCGTCTAGATGCTGTAGCATTAATATTTCTCTTCACTGGAACTAAGGGGACTTGCCCTAACCATGGAAAACAGCCCCAGACCATTATTCCTCCTCCACTAAGCTTTACAATTGGTACTAAGCATTGGGGCAGGCAGCGTTTTCCTGGCATCCGCCAAACCCAGATTAGTCTGTGGGACTGCCAAATGGTGAAGGATGATTCATCATTCCAGAGAACGTGCTTCCACTGCTACACAGTCCAATGGCGGCGAGCTTTACACCATTCCAGCCGACGCTTGCCATTGCGCATGGTGATATTAGGCTTTTGTGCGACTACTCGGCCATGGAAACCCATTTCATGAGGCAGTTTGAGTGTCTCAGTGTGAGTGTCTACCTGAGGGCAGAAAAGGAGGTGAGTGACTACTCCAACTCCGGCAGAGAATGCTGTGGAGTACACCCTCACCTTCCGGATTGTGGCAGCCTCCAGCAGATGGAATGAGCCAGCACATCGCACCTTATTCAGAAGAGGACTGCGCAAAGAGGTCCAGATGGAGTTGACGTGTCAGGAACATATTTCTTTGGACACGCTCATAGCGATGGCCATCGTCTGGATAATCTTCTTCGAGAGCGCCGGCACCCCCCTCGTCTCTCTCCTAACTCCTTTGGCCGCCCTGAAACAGAGCCTGAACCCATGGAGTTAGGGGCCACACACCTCCCCGCAGCAGAGTGACGTCGTCGGAGACAGCTGGGGTTCTGTTTCTATTGTGGTCATGAGGGGCACCAGCTTCAGCGGTGTCCAGTGCATTTCAACCCAGAGTCCACGAGGACAGAGCGACGTCCATGTGATCATCTATCTCCGAGGTACGCTTGAGTATTCCATCATCATCACTTTCCACCAAACCCTTTCTGGTTTCCATTTCACTGGCTGTCTGTCTCTCATGTGTTGTCTCTACAGCTCAGTGGACTCCGGCACCGCCGGGAATTTCAGTGACCAGGCTCTCGCCTTCTCCCTCAATATCACGTCATACCTGCTCGCCTCTCCTTTTCCAGTCCAAGCACTGGATAATCAACCATTGGGATCAAAGACAATAACGCATATCACTGCACCACTCACACTCACAGTGGAACCCATGCATCAAGAAAGCTTTCCCTTCCTCATCATCAATACATCCATATACAAAGTCATCCTCAGCCTCCCGTGGCTCCACCGTCATGACCCCACCATCTCATGGTCGAGGATGAAAATTGCAGACTGGGCACCCAAATGCTGGAGGACCTACTTTCCCTTACCCTGAGGTTCCACGTCGGTTGAAAGTCCTGTGGTTGCCCTCCAGTCCAACATCCCGGAGGTATACCAGGATCTCCAGGAGATTTTCTCCAAGACCAGCACCCCCTGTCTCCCTCCTTATCGCCCTGGGACTGTGCCATGAAACTGCTTGCAGGCACTGTGTCTCCGCGCAGCTTCATCTACCCTCTGTCGGATGCTGAAACCAAGGCTATGGAGGAGTACATCCAGGAGGCTCTCCAACAAGATTTCATCTACACATTCACCTCCGATGCATCGGCAGCATTTTTTTCTTCGTGACGAAATGGACGGAGGTATACGCCCATGTATCCACTACAGAGGCCTCAATTCCATCACCACCAAGTACCAAGAAAACCTACCCTCTCCTGTTGGTGTCGGCCAGTACAGTTCCACGGTGCACGTTTTTATACAAAATCAGACCTGCAGAGTGCCTACAATCTCATCCGCATCTGGGAGGGGGATGAATGGAAAACGGCATTCAGCCAATGTTGTTACGCAACATTTTTCAATGATAAATCTGCAACATAGTCAGTTGTATGTTTTTATTTTTGTGTTAAAATCTATATTTTATAGTGCCTGGCCACTGAGTACTTGGTGATGCTTTATGGATTAGCCAATTCTCTGTCGGTGTTCCAGGCACTAGTCTGTGTTCCAACACTAGTCTCAACGTCAACAGTGAAGAGGCGACTCCGGGATGCTGGCCTTCCAGGCAGAGTTGCAAAGAAAAATACAAATCACAGAATGGCCAATAAAAATAAAAGATTAAGATGGGCAAAAGAACAGACACTGGACAGAGGAACTCTGCCTATGAGGCCAGCATCCCGAAGTTACCTCTTCACTGTTGACGTTGAGACTGGTGTTTTGCGGGTACTATTTCATAAAGCAGCCAGTTGAGGACTTGTGAGGTGTCTGTTTCTCGAACTAGACACTCTAATGTACTTGTCCCCTTGCTCAGTTGTGCACCGGGGCCTCCCACTCCTCTTTCTATTCTGGTTAGAGCCAGTTTGCGCTGTTCTGTGAAGGGCGTACACAGCGTTGTACGAGATCTTCAGTTTCTTGGCAATTTCTCGCAAGGAATAGCCTTCATTTCTCAGAGCAAGAATAGCCTGACGAGTTTAGAAAAAAGGTATTTGTTGCTGGCCATTTTGAGCCTGTAATCGAACCCACAAATGCTGATGCTCCAGATACTCAAGTAGTCTAAAGAAGGCCAGTTGTATTGCTTCTTTATTCAGAACAGTTTTCAGCTGTGTTAACATAATTACAAATGGGTTTTCCAATGATTTATTAACCTTTTAAAATTATAAACTTGGATTAGCTAACAGAACGTGCCATTGGAACACAGGAGTAATGGTTGCTGATAATGGGCCTGTTTTCGCCTATGTAGATATTCCATTAAAGCTACAGTAGTAATTTAACATTAACAATGTCTACGTTGTATTTCTGATACATTTTCTGCTATTTTTTTCAGGCTGTGTATGAAGGCTTAGTCAGGTGCAGGATAGCAGAGTATGATTAAATAAAGCGCACTTTATTATTGTTCTAAACCGGGAGCACAACAAAACAAACACGCTCAAAAAAATGGAACAATAAAGAGCTTAACAACCACAACATAACATGAAAATAATTACACACAAAACATGGGAAACAGGGGTTAAATACAATTAGATTGATTGGGGAAATGAAAACCAGGTGTGTATGAAAACAAGACAATACAAATGGATATATGAAAAATGGAGCGGCGATGGCTAGAAAGCCGGTGACGTCGATTGCCAAACGTTGCCCGAACAAGGAGAGAAGCCTACTTCGGCGGAAGTCGTGACAATTCTAATGGACCAAAAAATGCTTTTCTTTCAAAACAAGGACATTTCTAAGTGACCCCAAACTTTTGAACGGTAGTGTATATAAAAACATTTTTGGGGCTTGCTTGTTTTGCATGTTATTTTCGCAACAATACGTGTCACATATCAGTTTGAAAACAATGTATCATTCAGTTAATAAAGCTGCATACTCAAATTGTCTATTTTTTGTTTTCTTGAGTAATTCAACTCCAAAATGCAGGTGTTTCAGCCTGGTTCAGTGCTGTCTAGGGTGGTGGGGCGGGCCAGCAGAATATAGGAGCATTGCGCAGTGATTGGCTCAGTGTTCTGTCACTCATGGGGACAGTTCGTCTTCTCCAAGTTTAGGTCCTTAGTGAGGGTAGACATCCAAAATTTCAGCCCTTTGGGTTCTGCCATAGAGTTATATTAGAAGTGCCCATCCCAGAAGGCTCAAGGTCATTGGCCATAGATAAAATTACATCAAATCACGTTATATGTACAGTAGCTTTGATTGGACTGATCATGTCAACATCTTACTATCAAAGTCTTAGCTAGCAGTCTTCATCATGAATCAAGTCGACAATCTACTGTCAAATCATTTTTATTCCTTGTCATATGAAGATAAATAATGAAGAGAAATTATAGATAAAATGTATCGGTGCTCATCGGCCATTGGACATAAAGATTGCACAACAAGTTGGAAATCGCAAATTCAACAATGATTAGTTTGGAAGGAATCAGTGGCTAACTGCAAGCATTGCAAAGCAACCACTAACGTTAGCCTGCTATTCAATGGAGTGGCTGTGTGTTTTTTTCTCTTTTTTCCCACCATATATCCAGAGAATGCCAGACTTTGATGACAAAATTTGCCCGCAAAAGAATGCTGCGCAACAATGTCCAAAAATGTATTGTATGCTGCTGCGTAAATGATGTAATATGCAAGGGAGATATCTATACAATAGCTAAGAAGATAATTCTTTGTGTATGTTGTGTAGTAAGCTGTTAGTAGCCCATGTGCCTCACCCTAATAATTTGGTATATTTTCACCAACGCGGTATTGTAAATACAACCATTCATGGTCCTGTGTGTGCATGTTTGCCAACTTTTTTTCTACAGCTTTGACAGTGCAACTGATAGTAGTAGTGGTGCTTGATTTGCACGTGCAAATTCAGCACCCACAACATTCTATAATAGAATTGTATTTGACGTGTCAAATTAAAAGCTTATTTAGTGTGTCAAATAGTATATATTTTTTGACATGCAAAAACGGCGTTCAATGTGCCTCACCCTAATAATTTGATCTATTTTCACGTCTTAATTTCGCCTGCTGTTCTAACTTGGTGGTGCACATGTAGCCTATAACCTATTTTAGAGAAATCTCAACTTCAAATATTGTAAGAGCTTTCATTGTCTGTTTATATGCCCCCTTTATTTATCCTAAGGTTCTGACTTGTTGTACGTTGAGTACACTGTAAGAATGGGATGTTCTGAAATCTGTTGCTGTACATTTCAAAAGTGCTGAACACTGGACTCTGCTGTTGGGGGACTGCTGTTGGGACAGCTTTATGTAGGCCCTAACAGTTTGTGGGCACCGTTTGTCACCGTTATAGTGCAATTAATGTATTGTTTAGTGTTGTGTTCTGTAGTGGCTTTGCTGGCATGCATCCCACTTTTTTTGTTTTTGCCCCACCAAGATTTACATGCTAAAATCGCCACTGAGAAAAACTAAGTGGTATAGAGAGGCCTGGGAAAGAGTTTGTGCATGTATCAAACTGTTAACAAAAATGTGCAAACAGAAATTCTGTAATTTGCCTGCACTTTGTAAATAAATCACCATATATTTAAAACATAAATTGTAATCATTATTTCCAGTATTCACAGTAGCACAACTGCTCTACTGCTAAAAAAATAACTACTGAACTGAGGACTGACACAACTGAACAATTCACAGCCATAGAACCGTGTGGGTTGGGTTGAAGCACTCCAAATTCTGCCATTCCCATTGGGGACATAATTACGAATTTATAAAGGTTTTATATACCATTTTCACATTACTGTAGTTGTCTTTCACTCATGTTGTTACTCATAATAGACACGTCTCTCATGAGAAATGAACTTTTCCTGTTATTAAGGCTGTGATTTTATTTATACCTATCACCTTATGTCTATTTCTGTTCTCTGCTATTGCACGGCAAGCGGTAATGATGCACCAAGTCAGGAACCAACAGGACACTGAACAGCTTCTACCCACAAGCCATAAGACTGCTAAAGAGTTAGTCCGGGTAGCTGTTTGGTTAAATATTTAACTATCTGCATTGACCCTTTTTGCACTAACCTTTTCAAATCAAACAGTATTTGTCACATGCGCCGAATACAACAAGTGTAGACTCTACCGTGACATGCTCACTTACAAGCCCTTAACCAACAGTGCAGCTCAAGAAGAGTTAAAAAAATATTTACCAAGTAAGGTAAAATAAAAAGTAATAATAAAAAGCAACACAATAAGAATGACAATAACGACGCTATATACAGCAGGCACCGGTACCGAGTCAGTGTGCGGTGGTACAGGCTAGTTGAGGTCATTTGTACATATAGGTGGGGGTGAAGTGACTATGCATAGATAATAAACAGCGAGTAGCAGCAGTGTACAAAAGGCTGTTGAGGAGCCTTTTGGTCGTAGACTTGGCGCTTCGGTACCGCTTGCCGTGCGATAGCAGAGAAAACAGTTTATAACTTGGGTGACTCCCTTCAAGCAATGTCCGTTAAAGAAGTTTAACCACCTCGTCGCCACTGTAATATTTTTGTTGTGGAGAAATAACAAGGCAGGAGACGGAAGTACAGTCAGTTTTCGTTTAGTTAAAACCTCTCGTGCTCTACAGTTTTCCCGGGCACACTAGTGCACATGTGCATTTCCTATTAGGTGTAGTAACGTACACTGTCGTAATACATCACTGCTTAGTAACAGCATAGTAACTAATATAAACAGATGTAGAGCCCAGATACTACACTCCTCCCCCATAGTGTTTAACTCCCAGAGAACAAGGTAAATATGTTAGGGAACTACTAATGCAATATCTGAACAATGCATTCTTAACATTTTTCAACTACTGGGTTGAAGCAGACTTTTCAGAGCCCAGCACAAATCCAGGGGATTATTCTGCCCCGAAGATGGAGTTTGTGTCCTAATAACTAACCCAGGTAATGTCCTGTTTCTTTCCTTTTATCTAGGACATATTAAAGTGTTTGTTTGTTTTACTGTCTGTTACCTTAAACAGCTCAACTCACAGGTCAAGCTTTTGAGGTGCCTTTCGCTGTCGAATAGGATATTTCCGCTCCTCCTGGGCTTCCGGTGGTGGGCCAGGTTCGGGTGGAAGGTCAGGCTCTGTCTCTCCCGTACGTCCACAGTCAGGAGAATAGTCCTGGGGGTCGTTATTGTTCTCTCGTGTCTCTGCTGGGGCGTTGGACCGTAGCAGATGATCCACATGAACGTTGACCTGGCGATGACCAATTTGGACTTGGTAAGTCAAAGGTCCTTTGCGTTGCAAGATCACACCTGAGTTCCACAGGCTCTTGGGGTGTCTGAAATCACGTACCATCACCCTCTCTCCCTCTTTGAATTCTCGGACAGTCTTTTAGTGTCTGTCATGAGCTTTCTTCTGCTGTAGCTGGTGCTTTGCCACAGTGCTTGACAAGTCTGGTTTCAACAATGTCAGGCGGGTACGTGGTTGGCGTCTCAGAAACAGTTCAGCCGGTGTACATTCCGTTACTGTGTTTGGTGTGTTGCGGTAAGTAAACAGGAACCGGGGAAGCCTTTGTTGGGTGGGCACAGACTGAACCTCGAGTCTAGTCCAGGCCTTCTTAAAGGTTTGCACGGCTCTCTCCGCTGCTCCGTTTGATGCCGGATGGTAAGGTTGTGACAGGATGTGCCTTACTCCATTGTTCTTGAGAAACATTTCAAAATCGTTTGACGTGAAAGGAGGGCCATTGTCCGATACGAGCTCCTTGACTAGTCCAAAGGATGCGAACAGGTGTCTGAGAAGATTGATGGTCTTCTCAGCTGTGGTCAGTTGAGTAGGGAACACTTCCATCCACTTGGAATGGACATCGACGACAACAAGGAAATGTTGCTTGTCAATCTCGGCGTAATCCACATGGATGCGTTCCCAAGGTGTCGCAGCCCAGGACCATGGATGAAGAGGTGCAGCAGCAGGCTTGTTGCGAACAGCTTCACAAGGTGAGCAGTGGCCTACATGCTGTTGAATGTCCTGATCCAGTCCAGGCCACCACAGATAACTGCGAGCGAGTGCTTTCATTCGAGTGATCCCTGGATGTCCCTCATGCAGGTCAGATAGCAGTCTCCTCTGGAATTTGTGAGGTACCACCACCCTTGATCCCCACAGAACACATCCTTGATCAGTGGACAACTGGTCTTTCTTGTCGATGAATGGACGAAGGTTATCGTCATTTACGAAGTTTGGCCAACCTCATAATGTTAAGTCCAAGACTTTGGAAAGCACTGGATCTTTCCTTGTTTCCTCTGCTATGTCTGAAGCAGATATGGGCAGTTCGTCAATGAGAGAGATCTGGAAGACTGCTCTATCATCTTCACTGTCGAAGTCACTATTGCATGGTAGTCTTGATAGTGCATCTGCATTTGCGTGATCACTGGATCGTCTGTACTCAATCTCGTAGTCGTAGGCTAACAATATCAGAGCCCAACGTTGCATTCGAAGTGCAGCAAGGGTTGGTATAGCTGATTTTGGTCCAAGGATGGCCAACAGAGGCTTGTGATCTGTCAGCAGTTGGAACTTCCTTCCGTACAGGTATTTGTGAAACTTCTTCACTCCGAATATTATGCTCAGGGCTTCCTTCTCAATTTGAGCATATTTTTTCTCACTTGGTGACAGAGTCCGTGATGCAAATGCAATAGGGTGTTCTTCACCTGACGATAGAACATGTGAAACGACGGCTCCTACTCCGTATGGAGATGCATCACACGCGAGTCTCAGCTTCATCTCTGTGTTGTAGTGGGCAAGCCACTTGCTCTTTAGCAGAAGCTGTTTGCAAGTCTTGAATGCTTCTTCGCATTGTGGGGACCAATTCCACTTTGTATCGGCCTGCAGCAGTTGGTGAAGCGGATGCAACAATGTGGACAAGTTTGCTACAAACTTTCCGTAATAGTTCAGGAGCCCCAAAAATGACCTCAGCTCTGAGATATTTGTGGGTGCTGGTGCGTTTACGATTGCTTCCACCTTGCTGTTGGTTGGGTGCAGGCCTTGTGCATCAATCTTGTATCCGAGATACTCCACTGAGTCCTGGAGAAACTCACACTTGCTGCGTTTCATTCTCACTCCGTATTTCTCCAGTCTTGACATCACTTTGTCCAGCACTACAAGGTGCTCTCCAATGGTTGGTGCTGACACGAGGATGTCGTCCATGAAGCACACAACGTTGTCTATACCGTCCAAGATCTGATCCATTGTGTGTTGGAATATCGCTGGAGCTGTCGAGATTCCGTAGGCCAAGCGATTGAATCTGAATAGCCCCTTGTGTGTATGGATGGTCAGATACTGTTCTGACTCCGGATCCAGCTTCAGTTGCTGATAAGCGAATGCCAGGTCCAGCTTACTGAAAACCTTCCCACCAGCTAGAGTGGCAAACAGATCTTCAGCGTTTGGTAGTGGATATTCCTCTGGTAGTATGCAGCGATTTACTGTGACCTTGTAGTAACCGCACATTCTGACGGTCTTGTCTTTCTTTGGGACTACAACAATCGGAGCGGCCCAGTCGCTCCTTGCTACTTTCGTGATTATGTTATTCTTCTGTAGGCGGTCCAGTTCCTTCTCTACTGCTTCCTTAAGAACATAGGGAACTGGACGTGGTTTGTGAAAGATAGGCTTGGTTCCTTCTTGCACTCTGACTTTTGCTGTGAAGTCTTGTATTTCGCCGTAGCCATCATTGAAAAGTTCTTTGTGCTTCTCCAGCATGTTAGTGAGTGTAGCCTGACTCACTGGTTTGTCCTTTCTCAGACTGAAGATTTCTCCCCAGTTCAACTTGATCTTTTGTAGCCAGTTTCTGCCTAGCAAGGCTGATTTTTCTCCTTTAACAATGACAAGCGGTAGCGTCCACTCGTTCCCCTCATACCGGACTGGTACCTGGATCTGCCCTAACACAGGAATAGTGTCACCAGTGTATGAAGAAAGGCGGATGGACGCTGGCTGAAGAGGGCACTCTTTCAGTTTTCTTTGTAGAGTCTCTCTGGAACCAGAGATACAGACGCTCTGGTGTCCAGCTGCATTTTTACCGGTTTTCCCGCTAACTCCACTTTGAGATAGATTCCATCTTTTTGTTGTTGAGCTGTGTACACTGTGGACAGTACTTTGTGCGCTCTTGCTGTGCGTTTTGAGGCTTTACACACTTTCTGTAAATGTCCAACCTTTCCACAATTGTGGCACTTTACATTTTGGAATCGACATTCACTGTGCTGATGATTATCTCCCCCACATCTGTAGCAACTTGGCTTAGACCTTTGAGATGTTGGCTGCTTTGTTCTTGTGTAACCTTGAGGACGGGACTGAGAAAAGTGTGACTTTTGTGAGCCTTTTTCACCACGTGCATCACTGACCTTGTGAACACCTTTCTGACGTTCTGCATATCCCGATAGCTCAATAGTATCCCTGTGGGCAAGCTCGAGTCCAAGTGCGATATCACAGGCTTTCCGAAAGGTCAGGTCCTTCTCTGACAGAAGCCTTCTGTGATATGCTTCACCTGTGAGACCACATACAAACTTGTCTCAAAGAGCATCATCAAGAAATTGTGCAAACTCACATGTACTTGCCAGCCTTTTCAAAGCAAGGATGTAGTCAGCCACGGTTTCCCCTTGACTCTGGTGACGTTGGTAAAATCTGAAACGTTCTGCAATGAGAATTGGCTTAGGATTGAAATGCCTTGAAAGAGTTTCAGTCAGTTCTGCATAGTTCAACTCCACTGCTTTTATTGGTTCAATGAGACCTTTCAGCAATCCATACTCAGTTGGACCCAAAACACTGAGAAATACGTCTGCTTTCTTTTCCTCTTTGATTTCATTTGCAGCCAGCCAACGCTCAAAACGCTCCAAATAGGAATCAAAATCCTCTTTTGTAGACTCAAACTCTGGTACTCGACCAATGGTTGCCATTTTCACAGTTAATTGTTCAGTTTCCTTATTCCTTGTATTCCTTAATTGTCCTCTAATTCTTCACTTCAGAAGTTTCTGCAATTTCTTCGTTCACTGCACTCATTTGTAATAATGTACACACCGTGTTACGTTCCTTCTTCCTTTTTTTTCTTTCTTGATAATATTTCTCCACTGAGATCGCCTAATTTCAATGGGTTCAATGACAGTTTTTTTTATTTTACCACCAGAGGGCAGTGTCGCTATTCTGGACTCCAATAGTCTTGCTACTTGGCAGCTCCTGAACACTGTACCTGCTAGCAGTGCTTAGCCTTTTTTTACTGGCGAAAGAAAATAAAAAATAACTGACGAATTACGTAATTATTTTGAGTTTCATTACTCACGCAACATTCTTCCCTTCAAGCAATGTCCGTTAAAGAAGTTTAACCACCTCGTCGCCACTGTAATATTTGTGTTGTGGAGAAATAACAAGGCAGGAGACGGAAGTACAGTCAGTTTTCGTTTAGTCCAAACCTCTCGTGCTCTACAGTTTTCCCGGGCACACTAGTGCGCATGTGCATTTCCTATTAGGTGTAGTAACGTACACTGTCGTAATACATCACTGCTTAGTAACAGCATAGTAACTAATATAAACAGATGTATATCCCAGATACTACAGAATCCATGCCCCGAATAATTCACGCTGTTCTGGAGGCAAAGAGGGGTCTGACCCAGTACTAGATGGGTGCACCTAATAAACTGGCCACTATATTTTCCTCATAGAACAACTTTAGGACTTGTTGGGCTGCCATGAGTTTTTTGCTGTTACTGTATGTAAGTTTAAACAGTCCTTGTCAAAATGGAAGAAAGCTGGTTTGACGTTTTCTTTATTCAAGGCAAGACCCAATTTCCAAGTTTTGAAAACATGATTTTGTCATGGCATGTTGAATGATCTAAAGATAATTCGTCAGCATTTGTTTGGATAAAGAGACATAATTTTGACTTTCATAATTGCTTGTTCATTGATTAAACTTTTATTTTATACAAACTTAATTTCATATCCATGTTGTTATTTTCCAGTTACAGTATGTGTAGAAATTGGAATGAATTGACAAGTGAGTTTCTGCACTTCCTATACAAATAAAAAGTCAACTGTTCTCTCTGCTCTTTAGTTTTGGGGTATTTCATTTTTTAAATATTTTTGTTGTATTTGATGTGAGCTACATCAAGTAACTTTTTTAGACCAAGATAAAGCAGAGATTTAGATTCATTGCCCTTGTATCTTGTATAAAACCGGTAGATTTATAGAAACGTATGTCACCTTTTCCTTCCATTGACCTTCAACACAACGTGTAAGTGTTATTCTAACTGGCTTCATACTGGGTCAGGGTTGAGGGTTTCACCTCACTCCCAATGACCATTCTCTAAAATATATTTTTGACACTTCTGCTTCAAGTATATCCTTTTGCCACTCAGCAACAAAGGTGTTGTTTTCAGTGATTTAAGGTGTTGGGGAACAAACACTGTATTAGTTTGAGCCTTGCAAGTCGACATAAGTTCATATTTTCCAGGAATTCACATTGCAGCGGAGCCAGCAGTGTTGAAGGCAGAGGTAGGTCACAGACATGGAAAGCGCCAGGAGCGCTCTCTCCTCAAGCTGCCACGGCTCAGCATGGGGAAAGTCAGAGGAACTACATAGGCAGTGGATAGGTTTATAGAATCCCTGGTATTAATGTGGATGTCTCTCTCTCTCCTTGCCTGCCATCTTACAATGAAGAGGTGTATTTTCCACATGTCCCCCTCCAAACAGTGCCCTGAGAAATGCAGTGTATTCGGAGATCTGTCTGTTTTTGCCCTCTGATTATAAAACACACCGAGAAAATTAATTTAGGCCTGCCACTGTAAGTGGATATGTCATGAGGCAGACATTCATTTCCTTGGAATAATCAGACCAATAGGAGTCCTCCTGGGGTAGCGTCTGGTTATCGTAAGGGCAATGAGGTGGTCTAGTCACTGAGCCTAGAGGTTATCATTAAAGGTGCAAAGTCTTTAGATACTAGAACCTTTGGTTTTGTCCCAAAAGGCATCCTGTTCACTATCTAGTGCACTACTTTAGATCAGGACTCATATGGCTCTGGTTAAAAGTAGTGAGTGCACTAAAATAGGGAATAGGGTGTCATTTGGGAAACATGTTTGTCACAGAGAGTAGCTTTTAACATGAAATAATCTCAAAGCCAGTTAAAATTACTTAAATGTGAATATCTTGTTTGCTCCTTTAATCAGGGAGATCTTTCTCTGTCAGGCAGCTTGAATTGTTGCAAAGAACAAAGGAGTAGAGTGAGAACTAGAGTAACTGTTACAACATAACACCATAATGTTCGGTGAACTTTTGTCAATTTCTCTTGATCTTCACTGAGATGCTATCGACTATAAATCTACTCAAACGTGTGAGATTTGATCTGATCATAATCAATCTAATTATAACCCACAGAGTGTAAACCTCTGTTCTAGCAAGGTCCAAGGCAATATACTATGTGAGTAACACAATTACCTACAGTGTATCATTACTTTGGCTTGATGAACATACACTTGAGCACTCTTTGTTTAGTAAAAGTAGACCTCCTTGTTATCCTTTGCAGTGAAAACATTGCTGTTTGGTCAGGGGTTGATTGAAGAACCTGCAGTTTTAGGTTGACTTGGCAATGCCTGTTCAAAAGAAAACAGGCTTCAGGACAGTCACTCCAGGACTGCGTCAATAAACAATGTTTGCGAACACTTCATACGGGAATGTAGTTTAGCCTTTGTCTGGAATCAAATGTTGATTTCAATGTTTGAGTACAGCCCTCTTGTTGAGTATTTATGATACAATATATGGTTCAATTTTATGGATTCCTGTGGCCGTATGTGTCAAGCGTCTCAGAGCAGTATTGCTGATCTAGGATCAGGTCCCCCTGTTTATGCAATCTTATTCATTGTGATCAAAAAGGCAAAACTGACCTAAAATCAGCACTGAGGTTCAGGGCCAATTTAGAGGACAGTATGATCTTTTGACACAAGATGGCGCTGCTGGAACAGGGTGTTTTTTTTTTCTCCCCTCTGAGCCATGCTTCAAAGCCAACACCTGAAATGTGTCGTGAAATAGCTGGTTAATTGCGATGGATGACTTGCAACACCAATACATATGGGTTTGGAGCTTTTTGTTGACTGTTGTGTGGCTTTCAAATCCCCCACTCAGTATAATTCTCTGTTCCAGGCCACTGGCCAGCCATGGTAATCTGTAGTTTCTTTTTTGCCTGGTCAGCTCAGTGCACGAGCCATTTGGGATGGAGACATTAGCGCACTGAGCTGACCAGACCTAGTGGGCCAGGTGCTTTCTCATCCATCTGTCACCTGAGATCACTCCACTTAAAGGTTTTGAAGAAAGCTCAGGCCCAGCATATCTTCAGATCTCTATCTTCACCCCATTTCTCTCCTCAGATTGTTTATCAATAATGCCTCAAGCCACTTCTTTCTCCTTCTTTCTCCTCTGTGCAGTATACGTAAATTGTAAAAGTTACGATCTGTAATTTCTTGTGATCCTTGTCTTGATAAACACGACATTGGTGGATGATTCACAGGAGGCCACAGAGAGACATAGTCCAGATGGTTAGGTAAGCACTGCCCACTGTCTATAGCTGAGAGAGAGAGACATAGTCCAGATGGTTGGGTAAGCACTGCCCACTGTCTATAGCTGAGAGAGAGAGACCACCATCTATAGCAGACACAGAGAGACATAGTCCAGATGGTTGGGTAAGCACTGCCCACTGTCTATAGCTGAGAGAGAGAGACCACCATCTATAGCAGACACAGAGAGACATAGTCCAGATGGTTGGGTAAGCACTGCCCACTGTCTATAGCTGAGAGAGAGAGAGACCACCATCTATAGCAGACACAGAGAGACATAGTCCAGATGGTTGGGTAAGCACTGCCCACTGTCTATAGCTGAGAGAGAGAGACCACCATCTATAGCAGACACAGAGAGACATAGTCCAGATGGTTGGGTAAGCACTGCCCACTGTCTATAGCTGAGAGAGAGAGACCACCATCTATAGCAGACACAGAGAGACATAGTCCAGATGGTTGGGTAAGCACTGCCCACTGTCTATAGCTGAGAGAGAGAGACCACCATCTATAGCAGACACAGAGAGACATAGTCCAGATGGTTGGGTAAGCACTGCCCACTGTCTATAGCTGAGAGAGAGAGAGAGACCACCATCTATAGCAGACAGAGAGAGAGTGAGATCCCACTACAATATTCCCACAGTAGAGCAAAGCTCAGAGAGACTGGCCGTGCGTGCTTGCATGCGTTTGTGTTTATCATTACAGTTCTGATACTTATGCAATTAGCCAGCAACTGCAATTTGCATAATTGCACAGCAACAAAAAGCAGAGATTTCAAAATTCTTATTCTATCCCAGCAAACCTGACCACATTGGCCCGATTTGGGCCCAATGCAGGCAAAAATATTGTCCCTATATAGGCTGCCAACATTGGGCCAATGCACCTTTGCTCATCTGCTGGACATTTGCAGACAAGGCATTTGCCACATGTGGCCCAGCGTAAGTAGCCCACCTCTGATAAAGGCAGCCCTCACTTTGCCTGAAATAAGCAACGTTTTTACCAGCAAGTATGCCCAAATTGGCACAATGTAGGCCCAATGCAGGCTAAAATATTGTCCCCATGTAGGCTGCCCACATTGGACCAATGCATCTTTGCTATTTATTAGGAATTTAATTCAAAGCATAAATTGAATAATTTCCAAGCGTTAAAGGTATTTATGGAACATGATACGTTATTGTATCAAAAAGACAACCAAGTTGTTACTATCCTATGAAAAGATTAGTGTTATCTGTGTAGATAGCTGGACAGGTAGGATGACTGACAGTGAAGGTGAACAGGTGGTCACATGTCAGGTGACAGAGGAATGGATGAGACTGAGGCAGAAATTCCATTAACCATAAAGTGGTATATTTACTGAGAAGTCTGTGCTGCAACAAAGCAAACAAAATAACATGTATCCAATCAAGTTCATAATCACAAAGATCAAATCATAACAATCATTCATTATTAACATAATTTCGGGAATACAACAATACAGTTCATTAAGTCAATAGGAATCATCCTTGAGTCATTTAGGCTCATAACTATTTATCATAAATCATGAAATAATACAAACAGAATGGTTATTCAATCTATAATCCCCATTAGTTTGATGTCAAAGTCGATCAGTTCAGCAAACAATGACGTTTCTCATTTCACCCTTTCAAGTGTCTTCATGTGTACATGTAATTAATTTCATTACACATTAACCATATCGATTGCATAATTGGCCTATGATGATCCGTAGGGCCGTGATCATTGACCATTCACATTACACAATATGTTTGAGGTGTGCGCTCCAAGCCGCGCTCCGCGGTAATAACTATAAACAATACCTGATGGCCCACTCTCCCGATCACAACAGATAGTTCAGATGAAAGGTAACAGAGTCGGTGGATTTACGTGGATTCATGGATGCACAAAATTTCTGGATTAGACGGAGTTAAGGAAGAGAAGCGAGATCAGGCGATGACGATTTCCTCCTTTTATGTGGATGAGATCTGTCGTCATTTCCACCTGACCTAATTAAAGCGTCCCTGGCCCAGCTGAGTAAGTGGCCATGAATTAAAGGATTATTCCACCTACTCCATGGGCCTTTTCTACACATACAAATATATTTTTTTTTACAAGAGAAACTATTAAGTTTCTCATGTCACATGTACTTATTGAAGTCTTTTTAAAGACTTCATCATTGGCAGTGTACAAGATCCCAAAAATTGGGCCTGACACAACACAACACAACGTGCACACCACACAATAACCTAGTGAGCCCCATTCTCTAGCTGGGCTTGGTGTGGGCTATCCTGTGTTGGGCTTGGTGTGGGCTATCTTGTGTTGGGCTTGGTATGGCCTATCCTGTGTTGGGCTTGGTATGGGCTATCCTGTGTTGGGCTTGGTGTGGGCTATCTTGTGTTGGGCTTGGTATGGGCTATCCTGTGTTGGGCTTGGTATGGGCTATCCTGTGTTGGGCTTGGTGTGGGCTATCCTGTGTTGGGCTTGGTATGGGCTATCCTGTGTTGGGCTTGGTATGGGCTATCCTGTGTTGGGCTTGGTGTGGGCTATCCTGTGTTGGGCTTGGTGTGGGCTATCCTGTGTTGGGCTTGGTGTGGGCTATCCTGTGTTGGGCTTGGTATGGGCTATCCTGTGTTGGGCTTGGTGTGGGCTATCCTGTGTTGGGCTTGGTGTGGGCTATCCTGTGTTGGGCTTGGTGTGGGCTATCCTGTGTTGGGCTTGGTGTGGGCTATCTTGTGTTGGGCTTGGTGTGGGCTATCCTGTGTTGGGCTTGGTATGGGCTATCTTGTGTTGGGCTTGGTGTGGGCTATCCTGTGTTGGGCTTGGTGTGGGCTATCCTGTGTTGGGCTTGGTGTGGGCTATCCTGTGTTGGGCTTGGTGTGGGCTATCCTGTGTTGGGCTTGGTGTGGGCTATCCTGTGTTGGGCTTGGTGTGGGCTATCTTGTGTTGGGCTTGGTGTGGGGAAGACCTGTTGTGCTGGTGTGGGCTAACCTGTGTTGGACTTGGTGTGGGCTAGACCAGTTGGGCTGATGCGGGACTGCTGTGGGCCTGGTGTGGGCTAGCCTGTGTTGGGCTGGTGTGGGCTAGCCTGTGTTGGGCTGGTGTGGGCTTGGTGTGGGCTAGCCTGTGTTGGGCTTGGTGTGGGCTAACCTGTGTTGGGCTTGGTGTGGGTTAGACCTGTTGGGCTGATGCGGGACTGCTGTGGGCCTGGTGTGGGCTAGCCCGTGCCCACCTTGCCTACCACATACCCATATGGGGCCAATGGGGTCATGTTTGCTGAGATGTTTTCTATCTTACATACCTCTCTGGTCATATCTATAGCATTGCACACACAGACGTTCTTACACAATAACAATATCAAACAAACATGTATTTATGCCCAATTAGGGATACCCAGGAGTAATTCAAGCGGTCAGGAAAATAAGGGATGTTCTGATTTTCCTCAATGGGCTCTGGAGAGCCTGAGCAGGCTTGAGAGCCTGAGCAACCGCTTGACTTACACCAGCCCAACACAGGCTAGCCCACACCAGCCCAACACAGGCTAGCCCACACCAGCCCAACACAGGATAGCCCACACCAACCCAACACAGGATAGCCCACACCAACCCAACACAGGCTAGCCCACACCAGCCCAACACAGGCTAGCCCACACCAGCCCAACACAGGCTAGCCCACACCAGCCCAACACAGGCTAGCCCACACCAGCCCAACACAGGCTAGCCCACACCAGCCCAACAGGTCTTCCCCACATCAAGCCCAACACAGGATAGCCCACACCAGCACAGAAGATTCCCTGCTTATTGCCCTTCAGGAATTAATAACACATCCAATGCTTAGTTCAAACCACAAACTACCTGATTATGAAATAGCTAGGAAAAACTGAGGATACCCAGACAATATAGAATAGAATAGAATTCCGGTATAATATAATGTGATAGAATAGAAAATAATAGAATAGCGGACATTTTAGATTTTTTGTTTTTAAGAGAATTTTACTTTACCAGGATGAAAATCCAATCCATACAGGACATGATACAATGGAGCAGGGGCGTCACGCAACGCAAATATCTGAAGTGGCACACAGTTCTCTTTCAGGAAGTTGGAGAATTTTGAATTTTTCAAAGACCTGAAACAGTTTTTTTCTGCAATCTAGAGCCATAATCGTTATGCTTAATTGTAAGTAAAAAAAACCTGCATGTTTATTTCTCTGCATATCTAAGCATACCTCTTGAGCTGTCTGTATCCTCCTGACTAGTGGTTATTTTTTTTAAAGAAATTAAATATGCTTCTCTTCATCTAAAATCTGGGTAAAAGATTGAAAGGAATGTGAGTCATATTCAGTATATTGCTGTAACGCTTTTCCTCCTCCTCCTCTTCATCCGAAGAGGAGGAGTAGTGATCAGACCAAAATGCAGCAGGTTTTGAAAACATAATGAATTTAATAACTTCCGAAAATGAACACGAAAACAAACACTGGAATGACTACAAAATAACAAAACGAACGTAGACTGACCTAAAACATGAGAACTTACATATAACACGAAGAACGCAGGAACAGACTATAACAAACGACAGAACAAACGCTACAGTCCCGTGTGTTACGAACGAACATACAGACACAGGAGACAACCACCCACAAACAAACAGTGTGAACACCCTACCTTTATATGGTTCCCAATCAGAGGAAACGACAAACACCTGTCTCTGATTGAGAACCATATAAGGCTAATTACCAATGGCCTAAACATAGAAACACAAAACATAGAATGCCCACCCCAACTCACGCCCTGACCAACTAAACACATACAAAAATAACAGACAACAGGTCAGGAACGTGACAATTGCGTAATTGCTTGCTTTTCTAAAGTCTACCAACCTTGCCAGAAGGCATGCCAGCTAAGATAGTTGAACAAGCTAGCTAATTGTTGTTTGACTGATACCTGATCCTCCTTTGATATTTAATTCTGAACAAAAAATGCAACATCACACTTGGTGTAAACCTTTTTAGTAAGCATTCACCATCACATTGAAATTATACTGTGATTTTTTTTTTAATTATAGCTATTGAAATTGGGAAATTATTCCGTCTCAATTACCATTTATTTTTTTATGAAATAGCGCACAATGATAGATCAATTTAAGTCAACTTTGAATAAGACCATAATTTAAACTATACAGCCAACAGACTTTTATTGACATCAGTCTTCATTGGAGACTACCTGTTCTGGAGGACATCTGCAATTTATTATTTTCATTAGGATACCCAGGGGCGTTGCCAAAATTGAAGTAAAAAACTACCAGGCCCCTAACAAAGATTAAAATAACGTACTGAACATCGTGTTGTTAAATGTACTAACTACAAGCTTTAGCTGCTGTATACTACAATTGTGCAGATTCTAGTTTGCACCGTCATCCTTTCCTATATTTAAACCTCTCTTGGGTAGGGGGCAGTATTTTCACGTCCGGATGAAAAGCGTGCCCAAAGTAAACGGCCTGTTACTCAGGCCCAGAAGCTAGGATATGCATATAATTGGTAGATTTGGATAGAACGTTTCTAAAACTGTTAACCTTTACTTCCTCAGAAACCCGGGTGCGGGAGCACCCCCACCAGTAAAAAAGCTGACTAGCATAGGCTAGCATAGGCTAGCATAGCGTCACAGGTAAATAGTAGCATCTAAATATCATTAAATCACAAGTCCAAGACACCAGATGAAAGATAAACATCTTGGTAATCAACCCATAATTTCTGATTTTTAAAATGTTTTACAGGGAAGACACAATATGTAAATCTATTAGCTAACCACGTTAGCAAAAGACTCCACTTTTATTACTCCATCAGTTTTTGACTCCATCAGTAGCTATCACAAATTCGGCCAAATAAAGATATAAATAGCCACTAACCAAGAAACAACCTCATCAGATGACAGTCTGATAACATATTTATTGTATAGCATATGTTTTTTTCGAAAAATTTGCATATTTCAGGTATAAATCATAGTTTACCATTGCAGCCACCATCACAACTCGACTAGAATAACTACAGAGAGCAACGTGTATTACCCAATTACTCATCATAAAACATTCTTAAAAATACACAGCGTACAGCAATTGAAAGACACAGATCTTGTGAATCCAGACAATATTTCAGATTTTCGAAGTGTTTTACAGCGAAAACACAATATAGCGTTATATTAGCTTAGCACAGTAGCAAACCAAACAACAGCATTGATTCCAGCCAAACATAGCGATAACGTATTCACCACCAAAATATATAAATTTTCACTAACCTTCTCAGAATTCTTTAGATGACAGTCCGGTAACATCATATTACACAATGCATATAGAGTTTGTTCGAAAATGTGCATATTTAGCGGCACAAATCGTGCTTATACAATGAGAAAAGTTGCCAAGCTCCCCAGAAAATTTCGGGCGCCATCTTGGAGAGTCACCTAGTCTAATCAATAAATAATCATAAACTTGACTAAAAAATACAGGGTGGACAGCAATTGAAAGACAAATTAGTTCTTAATGCAATCGCTGAATTATATTTTTTAAATTAACCTTACTGCGCAATACTGGGTGGAATACAGGGTGCGATAGCGCAAGGCTACACGGCAAATAATGGCGTCTTATGCATTTTACTTTTTCAACAGAACAACGAATTATCAGCATAAATAGTACTTACTATTGGCTGAACTCCCATCAGAATCTTGGGAAAGGTGTCCGTTGGCCAAAAGAATCGTTGCTGGGTTGGAGAATGTTTCCTTCGACGTTGCAATTAGCAGTACACAATGGCATTCGAGAGAGAGATACCCAACTTAATACAACGTCAGAAAATGAAATGCCCGAAAATCGCAATATACTGACATAAACTGATATAAATCGGTTTAAAATAACAAGATTATGATGTCTTTAAAGCCTATATCGAATAAAAACAGAGCCGGATATATCTAGTTTCTAAAAACAGAGCTTCTAAAAAGACATTCCAAGACCCTTTCTGCATCAGTGCGAAGATCCAAAAGGGTGGACACCTCGATTCCAATCAATTTATCAACTTTATGAACTGCGTAGAGACTCCATTTCAACTCTCCCTATTCGCTAACAACCAGGGAAAGGCGTATGCAGTGCATCTCAACCAATAGAGGACAGGCAAATTAATACACAGGTCTGGGAACAGCAAGCAGATTTCACCATTTTCAAATCCTCATAGGAGAATTGCTCTAAGTCTAGTTCTGTTTCACTTACAGACATAATTCAAACGGTTTTAGAAACTAGAGAGGGTTTTCTATCCAATAATAATAATAATATGCATATTGTACGAGCAAGAATTGAGTTTGAGGCAGTTTAATTTGGATACGAATTTGTGCTATGTCGAAATGGCACCCCCTAGTGGCAAGAAGTTTTAAAATAATGTCTGCGAATATAACAGAACTGACATGGCAGGCGAAACCCAGAGGACAAACCTTCCCATAAAAAACAATTTCAGCCTACCACTATTTTCAATGGCTGTCACTTTTATTATAAGGCAAAATCCTCCAAGATTGCAGTTCCTAGGGCTTCCACTAGATGTCAACAGTCTTTAGAAAGAGTTTCAGGCTGGTTTTTGGAAAAATTTGCCAGAAACTAGTTTTTCTAGGTGGCTCCCATATTGGCTGTAGTGTTTCCAAGTGCGTGAATGAGAGCGCGTTCTTTGGTATTTTTTCCCGGTAAAGACAATAACGTTTCTCCGTCTTAAATGTTATTGCTTATTTACGTATTAGGGTACCTAAGGTTTGATTATAAACGTTGATTCACTTGTTTAAAAAAAAAATATTAGTAACGTTTGGGATTCATTTTGTATGCATTTTGATGGAGGGAAACTCGGTGGATTATTGACTGAAGCGCGCCAGCTAAACTGAGTTTTTATGGATATAAAGAAGGACATTATCGAACAAAAGGACCATTTGTCATGTAACTGGGACCTTTTGGAGTGCCAGCAGAAGAAGATCATCAAAGGTAAGGCATTTTTTATATCGCAATTTCTGACTTTCGTGTCGCACCTGCCTGGTTGAAATATGTTTTTCATGGTTTTGTATGCGGGGCTCTGTTCTCAGATAATCGCACAGCGTGCTTTCGCGGTAAAGACTTTTTGAAATCTGACACAGCGGCTGGATTAACAAGATGTCACGCCCTGACCTTAGAGAGCCTTTTTTATGTCTCTATTTGGTTTGGTCAGGGTGTGATTTGGGTGGACATTCTATGTTCTTTATTTCTATGATTTGTGTTTCTATGTTTTGGCCAGGTATGGTTCACAATCAGGGACAGCTGTCTATCGTTGTCTCTGATTGGGAATCATTGATTTTGTTGTTTTTGTTTTTGTTAGCTCTGTGTAGCCTTCAAGACGTTACGTTCGTTGTTGTTTTGTTGTTTTGTTTGGTGTTCGGTTTTTTAATAAAGAAGCATGAACATGTACCACGCTGCACCTTGGTCTTCTTCCGACGAGCGTTACAGAACATCCCACCACAAATGGACCAAGCAGCGTGGTAAGGAGGACTGGACATGGGAGGATATCCTGGACGGCAAAGGATCCTGGACGTGTGAGGAGATCCTGACGGGGAAGGATCGCCTTCCATGGGAACAGGTGGAAGCAACTAGGAAGGCGGAGGCAGCTAGAAAGGGGGCCCGGCCATTACGAGGGGACACGGCTAGCACGGAAGCCCGAGTAGCCACCCCCTCCAAAAAAATTGGGGGGGCACACGAGGAGATAGACTGAGTCAGGTTGGAGACCTGAGCCAACTCCTCGTGCTTACCGTGGGGAGAATGTGACTATTCAGGCCCCATGTTATGCGGCTCTGCGCAGTGTGTCTCCAGTGCGCACTCATAGCCCGGTGCGCTATATTCCAGCTCCCCGCATCGGCCGGGCTAGAGTGGGGATCCAGCCAGGACGGATGGTGCTGGCTCAGCGCATCTGGCCTCCAGTGTGTCTTTTCGGTCCAGGATATCCTGCGCCGGCTCTGCGCACTGTGTCTCCAGTGCATATCCACAGCCCAGTACATCCTGTGCCAGCACCCCGCAGTTGCCGGGCTAGGGTGAGCATCCAGCCAGGAAGGGTGGTGCCAGCTCTACGTTCCAGACCTCCAGTGTGCCTCCTCGGCCCAATATATCCTGCGCCGGCTCTACGCACAGTGTCTCCGGTGCGCTCTCACAGCCCAGTGCGTCCTGTGCCAACGCCCCGCAGTTGCCAGGCTAGGGTGAACATCCAGCCAGGGCGAGTTGTGCCAGCTCTGCTCTCCAGGTCTCCAATGCGTCTCCACGGCCCAGTGATGATCCATGGCATGAAGCCTCCAGTGATGATCCATGGCACAAAGCCTCCAGTGATGATCCATGGCACGAAGCCTCCAGTGATGATCCATGGCACGAAGCCTCCAGTGGTGATCCATGGCACGAAGGCCTCCAGTCCAGAGCCTCCAGCGACGGCCTCCAGTCCAGCCCTCCAGCGACGGGCCTCCAGTCCAGAGCCTCCAGCGACGGTCCTCAGTCCGGAGCCTGCAGCGACGGCCTCCAGTCCGGCGCCTCCAGCGACTGCATCCAGTCCGGAGCCTCCAGCGACGGTCCCCAGTACGGAGCCTCCAGCGACGGTCCCCAGTTCGAGGCTTGCAACGAGGGTCCCCAGTCCGGGGCCAGCAGAGAGGGTCCCCAGTCCGGGGCCGGCAGAGAGGGTTCCCAGTCCGGGGCCGGCAGCGAGGGTCCCCAGTCCGGGTCAAGCAGCGAGTGTTCCCAGTCCGGGGCCCTCAACGAGGGTCCCCAGTCCGGGGCCCGCAACGAGGGTCCCCTGTCCGGGGCCCGCGACGAGGGTCCCCAGTCCAGGGCCTGCGGAGAGGGTCCCCAGTCCGGGGTCGGCGACGAGGGTCGCCGCACCAGAGGCGTCACCAAAGTGGGGTGAGCCAGAGTTGGAGTGGGGTCTACGTCCCTCACCAGAGCCACCACCGCGGATAGATGCCCACCCAGACCCTCCCCTATAGGTTCAGGTTGGGGGAGGGGGGGGGGGGGGGTACTGTCCCGCCCTGACCTTAGAGAGCCTTTTTTTATGTCTCTATTTGGTCTGGTCAGGGTGTGATTTGGGTGGACATTCTATGTTCTTTATTTCTATGATTTGTGTTTTTATGTTTTGGCCGGGTATGGTTCTCAATCAGGGACAGCTGTCTATCGTTGTCTCTGATTGGGAATCATACTTAGGCAGCATGTTTTGCCACCTTAGGTTGTGGGATGCTGTTTTTGTTAGCTCTATGTAGCCTTCAAGACGTTACGTTCGTTGTTCTTTTGTTGTTTTGTTTGGTGTTCGGTTTTTAATAAAGCATGAACACGTATCACTCTGCACCTTGGCCTTCTTCCTACGAGCGTTACACAAGAATTTAAGCTTTATTTTGATGTGTTACACTTGTGATTTTATGAAAGTGAAATATTGATAATTCTGTAGTTTGAATTTCGTGCTCTGCAATTTCACCGGATGTTGGCCAGGTGGGATACTGTCCATAAGAAGTTAATCAGCACTGCCTCCTCTCTTCACCTCTACTCTCTTAATCAGCACTGTCTCCTCTCTTCACCTGGTAGAGGTAAAGAGAGGAGAAAGAGAGGAGACAGTGCTGAGTAAGAGAGTAGATGAGAGGTGAAGAGAGGAGACAGTGCTGAGTAAGAGAATAGATGAGAGGTGAAGAGAGGAGACAGTGCTGATTAAGGGAAGTCAATGATGACTTGTTTAAGAAAAGGTTGAGGCTTCACACTGTAACGTTCGTTGTTAACTGTAGACCAAGGCGCAGTGTGATTTGGGTTCATCATACTTTATGTGAACCAGCGAAAAAAAAATTATAATAAAACGAACGAAAGCTTGATCGTGCAAAATACATGCAATCAAACAAAGACAAGATCCCACAACTGAAGATGGGAAAAAGGGCTGCCAAAGTATGATCCCCAATCAGAGACAACAATAGACAGCTACCTCTGATTGGGAACCATACTAGGTCAACAAAGAAAAGAAAACATAGATATACAAAAACTAGAGTACCTTCCTTAGGCACACACCGACCTAACCAAGTAATAGAGAATAAACAGGGATCTCTAAGGTCAGGGCATGACAGTACCCCCCCCCCCCCCCCCCCCCCCCCCCCCAAGGTGCGGACTCCAGCCGCAAACCTGAACCTATAGTGGAGGGTCTGGGTGGGCATCTACTCTCGGTGGCGGCTCCAGTTCGGGACATAGCCCCTGCTCCCTATGCTGATCCCTCCGCTTCTGTGGAACCAGACCGTGGATCGTCGCCGGAGACTCCGGACCGTGAATCGTTTCCTCCGGAGGCACCCGACCGCGGATCATGCCGGAGGCTCTGAACTGGGAACCACCGCTGGAGTCTCCGGACTGCAGATCGTCGCCGGAGGCTCTGGACTGGTAATCTCCGCTGGAGACTCTGGACTGCAGCTCATCGCTCAAAGCTCTGGACTGCAGATCGTCGCTGGAGACTCTGGACTGGGGACCGTCGCTGGAGACTCCGGACTGGGGACCGTCGCTGGAGGCTCCGGACTGGGGACCGTCGCTGGAGGCTCCGGACTGGGGGACCGTCGCTGGAGGCTCCGGACTGGGGACCGTCGCTGGAGGCTCCGGACTGGGGGACCGTCGCTGGAGGCTCCGGACTGGGGACCGTCGCTGGAGGCTCCGGACTGTAGGCCGTCGTGGGAGGCTTTGTGCCGTGACTCCTCACTGGAGGCTTCGTACCTTGGATCATCACCGGAGGCTTCTTGCCATGGATCATCACTGGAGGCTTCTTGCCATGGATCATTGCTGGAGGCTTCGTGCCATGGATCATCACTGGAGGCTTCGTGCCATGGATCATCACTGGAGGCTTCTTGCCATGGATCATCACTGGAGGCTTCTTGCTATGAATCATCACTGGATGCTTCTTGCCATGGATCATCACTGGAGTGAGGAGACGTATGG
The DNA here is from genome assembly GCF_029448725.1 of Salvelinus fontinalis. Taxonomy (NCBI): domain Eukaryota; kingdom Metazoa; phylum Chordata; class Actinopteri; order Salmoniformes; family Salmonidae; genus Salvelinus; species Salvelinus fontinalis. Next base: position 22,123,446 of record NC_074687.1, read on the forward strand.
GCAGTCTGGTATGTGGAGCTGCCACAGGGCTCACCAGGCTGGGGAGACATACAGGAGGCATGGCTCTGGCAGCAGGCACAGGACTCACCAGGCTGGGGAGACATACAGGAGGCTTTGTCCTTGGCCAAGGCACCGGATACACTGGGCTGTGGAGGCTAGCTTAGAGCTGTCACAACCCGTTCTGGCTGGATGCTCACCCTAGCCCAGCAGATGCGGGGAACTGGGATGTAGCGCACAGGGTGGTGAACGCGCACTGGAGACACCGTGCGCTCCACCGCATAACACGGTGCCTGACCAGTACAACGCTCGCCACGGTAAGCACGGGGAGTTGGCTCAGGTCTCCAACCTGACTCAGCCAAACTCCCCGTGTGCCTCCGCCAAAAAAAAGATTGGGGCTGCCTCTCCGGCTTCCTCGCTAGCCGTGTACGTGTCGCCGCCTGCATTCTCCGGTATCTCTCCTCGCACTGCTCAATTGAATCCCAGGAGGGCTCTGGCACTCTCCCTGGGTCGACCGACTACCTCTCTACCTCCTCCCAGGTTGTCTCATACTCCTGGCCACGCTGCTTGGTCCTTTCATGGTGGGAAGTTCTGTCACGGCTGTTGAAGGAAGTGGACCAAGGTGCAGCGTGGTGGCGGTACATTTTCTTTTATTATAAAAAATGACGCCAACAAAACAACAAACGAGAAAACAACCGTAAAGCTAAAGGCCAACAAACAAAGACAACTTCCCACAAAGACAGATGGGAGAAAGGACTACCTAAGTATGGTTCCCAATCAGAGACAACGATAGACAGCTGTCCCTGATTGAGAACCATACCCGGCCAAAACATAGAAATACAAAATCATAGAAAACAAAAACATAGAATGCTCACCCCAAATCACACCCTGACCAAACCAAAATGAGACATAAAAAGGCTCTCAAAGGTCAGGGCGTGACACTGTGTATGTTTGGTGGGACATTGATGGAACATTCTCCTAACCCGCAGAAGACTGGACACATGAATGTTCTTGCAATATTCCCATTGAACTAAGTTCTAAGTTCTATTGATGTTAAGGGAATGGTCTCATGGAAAGACTCCTTTTACATCACGTGAACATTCCTCTGAAAACTTTTGTTAATGATGTAATGAGACTGGGAATGTTCTCTAAAGTTGTGGGAATGTTTGTTATTAGCTGGGTACGGAGTTTGCACCTTATTCACACATGATGGAGATATGCAAAGCCAGGCATCCTTGCTAGCTTAGGCATAGACCTCTTCATGTGGATATAAGACGTGGACCACACACAACAGGTAATATTTACGAAATAACGGTTTAATATCTGCCATCATTGATTACAGTTGTATGTGCAGTATAGTTCAGACAGAACAGGAATATTTTGACCGTCCTGACAAGCCAACTTGAGTGTACACCATACAAAACTATAACAACCTGATGTTACACAATTACATCCTTATATCCTCTGGGCTAACAGAAAACATAAACTATAGTAACTCTTGTTGCAATTTCTAATTTTCATAGTGATGCCACGCTTGGTTTTAGAGCTATTGAAAATTGAGAAACGAATCAACCCCCCACCCCCCTCCACAAATTCCTAAAAAGCTATGGATTGTTCTCCATTGTCCCCTGATTCAGAATATAACATTTTCAAAGTCATGGCATTCTTGGTTCAATAGCTATTGATAAGAGAAATGAATATCCAACATGAAAATAATTTTACCTTGGCCTTAAACTGCTATCCAGAAACCTGCTAGTTATTAACATCTTAAATAAAGTAAAAGCAAATACAATGAACCATAAATGTTGTGTTATTATTGTAAAAAGTTTAATAAGAAAACTAAGTTCAAACTTGTAAAGTGTAAAGCGTCAAATGTGGTGTTCTGATGCTTTTCTTGTTTTTTTTATTAGCAAAACCGACTTGTGCAAAACTATGGGCCAAAACAGACAGGTTGCCTTAGACTGTTGACCACATGTAAACTATTTTTAGTCTTCAATGTTTACAGAAAAGGAAAAACTTTAGTTGACACCCAGCATCATAACACAGTATGACAGTCATAACTATTTTATCATATGTCATAACAGCTGACATACCTTGTCATAACCTGTCATAATATGGTCATAACTGTCATGACACATATTTAGACCTGTTGTGAGACATATATTGTGTGTATTGTGTTTATGGCTGGTTATGACACCTACATAAGAGTGTTAAAACCCACAACACCTACCACACAAGGCAACAAATTCCATTACACCATAGATTCATTGTCAACAGTATGTTTGTTATATACAATTTTCTGAAATTGACAATATTAAATGATCATTGTAATTGTGCACAAATTGATGTCAGACATGCACCTACTCCAATGCTCTGTTGCTGATGACTGGGATGAATGCAGGAGCAGATTTCAGGAGCAGGACAATACACCTTCTCTTTGACTGATGACTGAAATAAGGTATTACTGAAAAAATATATAAACACAACCTGCAACAATGCCAACGATTTTACTGGGTTACAATTCATATAAGAAAATCAATTAATTTAAATAAATTAATGATGCCCTAATCTATGGATTTCACATGACTGGGCAGGGGCACAGTCATGGGTGGGCCTGGGAGGGCAATCATCCACTGGTGAGCCAGGCCTAGGCAAACAGAATTATATTTTCCCCACAAAATGGCTTTATTACAGACAGAAATACTCCTCAGTCTCATCAGCTGCCCGGATAGCTGGTCTCAGATGATCCCGCAGGTGTACATATGGGTCATGACAGTGTTATGACACGCTCATAACCATATCATAATATGTCATATCAACTGACATAACTTGTCATATCCTGTCATTATATGGCCATAACACTGTCATGACCCATATATGTACACCTGAATTTCTCGCTGGGTGTCAAGTAAAGTGTTACCATTGGAAACATAAATACGTTTGCACATTGAGCACTTGTTGTCTCTCAAATACGCTGTTACAGTTGTTGTTTAGCTAGCTAGCACATTTTTGCCATATTAGCATAGATGTGACATCAGTCAAAACACCTCAAAACAAGATATGGCATTGTCATGGAAATTCTACACAGGGACACTCGAAGTCAATCTTAAATGAATCATTGTTTATTTAGAGCACGCTGTAGATGTCCCAGTCAAACTTAGATGCATAAAGTGTCGGTCTGAATAGAGCTTAACCGGTCCAGTCCTGTTAGTTCTCTCATATACTGCTCACACAGACAAGTTATATTTGCATGATTTAGCTTATTCATTATTCACAATTAATTAATCATTAACGTTTGGTTCATGCATGTGACCGACCAATACCTTAAGAGGCTTCCTCTCTCCAAGCTGAGACCTTGAAACTAAGATATCCCTTTAGTGCTCAAAACACGGTTCTGGGGGTACTGCCAAATTGCATGCTGATAGTGAGGATTCCTCCTCTGCACGTTCAATCAGTCACTTGCATGAGCACAGAAATTGGTTATTAGAAAAACACTAACAGAAAATGTTCCATCACAGTATCACTAACTAGACACAACAAGCTGAAACGAACCACCTAAGAATCCCACATGGCAGCTTCTTGTCAATGTTGCTAGTTATCTGGTCATCCAGAATAACAACTACACATGGACTTCTGCCTCATTGAAGAATGCGCTTTGTTTTTGTGACCTTGTCAGCTAACCCGTCTATGATACTTGACTCTTTTTTGGCATGTTAAGTACCTGCTGTGTGATTACTACTGTCCATAGACTGAGTTGAGTCTTTCAAAGTATTGACTCCACTGGTGTTGTTCTCTTCTGGTAGTGTGACCATCAGACTGGGCATTGCTCTCCTGTAGGGGAGAAAAGAGAGGAGTAGAGAGAGAAGAGATAAATGAGGGTGGCAGATAGCTTAGTGGTTAGAGCGTTGGGCCGGGAACCGAAAGGTTGCTAGATCGAATCCCTGAGCTGACAAGGTAAAAATCTGTCGTTCTGCCCCTGAACAAGGCAGTTAACCCACTGTTCCCAGGCCGTCATTGTAAATGAGAATTTCTTCTTAACTGACTTGCCTAGATAGATATAAATAAATTTAAATGAGAGAAGAGGTGAAAACAGGAGAGACATCAGGGAGCAAAAAAGATTTGAGACAAAAGGAGATTAGAGATGAGTAGAGACAGTACTGATGAAGAGAGGAGACAGTGCTGATTAACCCATACAGTCAGAGCCAATTTATGCTTGATCCGAAAATCATGTATGGTGGGACACAATTGCGGAGCCTCCGGAGGTACGCAGAGGCCAAATTCGGCTCTGTCACCGCATCACCGCGTGCCTCTGAAATTGTGTAACAATGCAGATGACTCCGAATAGCTCCGCATTGACACGATTGGGTCAGGGTAGGTGAGGGTAGGTGGTCCTTTATAAACACAAACTCACTTCCTTGACAACTTCCTTCACAACAGCTCTGCGTTGCTCGGCGAAGCACAAGTATGAATGCCTGTCTTCTGCAGAGGACATATCACTGTAAATGCTGCAAGGCCAAATGCAGATGTGCAGCTTTTACGGTGATACAGGAGAGCAATGCCTCCGGAGGCTCCGCTTTGGGGGGTGCTACTAAAGTATTTGGAATTATTTTAAGAAGGTCAAATCAAGGATCGTTTAGCTATTTGAATTGTAAGACCCCTTCAAGTATAAAAAATATTAAACAATGATTTCATGACAAATTCTTTTTAGCCTTACTGCTATTAGCCCATACAAACGCATTGGATAACAGATTCACTACATTTAAGAACAGATAGTCCCTCCTAAAAAAATCTAAAATAAGTTTATTCTGAAGTGTCTGTCCTGTACAGTGCTTCCGGAAGTATTCAGACCCTTTGACTTTTTCCACATTTTGTTACATCACAGCCTTATTCTAAAATGTATTAAATTCAATGTTTTTCTCATCAATCTACACACAATACCTCATAATGACAAAGCAAAAACAGCTTTTTAGACATTTTTGCAAATGTATTGGGGGAAAAATATTGAAATACCTCATTTACACAGGTATTCAGACCATTTTCTATGAGATTTGAAAGTAAGCGCAGGTGCATCCTGTTCCCATTGATCATTCTTGAGATGTTTCTACAACTTGATTGGAGTGAAGGAATTGTCCGTAGAGCTCTGAGATGGGTTTGTGTAAAGGCACAGATCTGGGGAAGGGTACAAAAGCATTTCTGCAGCATTGCAGGTCTACAAGAACACATTGGCCTCCATCATTCTTGAATGGATGAAGTTTTGAACCTGCAAGACTCTTCCTAGAGCTGGCCTCTCAGCCAAACTGAGAAATCGAGGGAGAAGGGAGATGACCAAGAACCCGATGGTCACTCTAACAGAGCTCCAGAGTTCCTCTGTGGAGGTGGGAGAACCTTCCAGAAGGACAACCATTCTGCAGCACTCCACCAATAAGGCCTTTATGGTAGACTGGCCAGGCGGAAGCCACTCCTCAGTAAAAGGCAAATGACTGCCCATTTGGAGTTTGCCAAAAGGCACCTAAAGGACTCAGACCATGAGAAACAAGATTCTCTGGTACGATGAAACCAAGATTGAACTCTTTGACCTGAATGCCAAATGTCATCTCTATGGTGAAGCATGGTGGTGGCAGCATCATGCTGTGAGGATGTTTTTCAGCGGCAGGGACTGGGAGACTAGTCGGGATCGAGGGAAGGATGAACGGAGCAAAATACAGAGAGATCCTTGATGAAAACCAGCTCCAGAGCACTCAGGACCTCAGACTGGGGCAACAGGACAATGACCCTAAGCACACAGCCAAGACAACACAAGAGTGCCTTCTGGACAAGTATCTGAATGTCCTTGAGTGGCCCAGCCAGAGCTCGGACTTGAACCCGATCGAACATCTCCGGAAAGACCTGAATAGAGCTGTGCAGTGGCACTCCCTATCCAACCTGTCAGAGCTTGAGAGGATCTGCAGAGAAGAATGGGAGAAACTCCCCAAAAACAGGTGTGCCAAATTTGTAAGGTCATACCCAAGAAGACTCGTGGCTGCAACCACTGCCAAAAGTGCAATAAAAAAAAGAAAATAGCACGCTTACGTAGACCTAGCCCCACCCTCATCCGTTCCACGCATCGAAAGGGGTTGGAGTCGAAGAAAAAACAAATAAGTGCTACCAAATATAACAATATGCATTTCATAAATATTCTAATAAAGTGTGTAAATAAGATGAAATAAACACGTCTGTAAAACCACAATGAGGACATAGCAAGTTTTCATAAATCATTGGGTACATCGTACGGAAAACATCAGAGTAATCTTAAATAGGGACATAATTCATGTTCAAATTCACAACATAACATACATAGGCATTTCATCATTAAGTCCTTTAGGAAATAATGTCTGGAGGGTGAAAATCCAAACACATTCTCTTTTACTCAGAGTATTATTAATAATATCACCTCCCCTGTCTGATATCTTAACTTTCTTTATACCACAAAATCTAAAGGTAGAAATGTCATGCTTTAGGTCATTAAAATGTACTGCAACTGTCCCTGTGGTTTCTCCTAAAGGAACTTTTATGTTCACTAATTCTCTGTTTGAGAGAACGAGAGGTTTTACCGGCATAGCAGAGCCCACATTGACATTTAATAATGTAAATAACATGGGTGGTGGAACACGTAATCATGTAATTTATTCAGAACCGTTTTCCCGTGTGTGGGTGGCAGAAATAGTCACACTTCATCATGTTGTTGCACTGTGTGCATCCTCTGCATTTATAGCTACCATTTGGAAGAGGGCGTAAAAGAGCCTAGCTGATTTTCTTTTGTTGTTGGCAGTTGGCATGAACCAATTTATCACGTAAATTGCGACCTCTCCTATACACAATAAGTAGTGGATTTTTAAATTCAGCCGGCAAAGCCAGTGTTTCTTGACCACATCTCCCACTTTTCGCGAGTTCAAAGTAAATGTGGTTGTGAACATTATAGAGTATTCTTTAGCTTTAGCGGGTCTTTTTTGTAGCAGTTCATCTCGTGTTTTCCCCCATGCCAAATTCAGAGCTTCATCCACACATTGTGGCGAATAGCCTCTTCTTAGAAACCTCATGTGCATCTCCGCTGCTTTTTCTAGATAGTCCTCTGTGGAGTGGCATATCCCGAGCAGTCTGAAAACCTGGCTTCTTGGATGTCCTCTTTTTAATGCCTCAGGGTGTAAGCTGTCACCCTGTAACAGAGTATTTATGTCCGTTTCTTTGCTATACAGAGTTGTAAACAGGGTTCCATTTGATTTCTCAATCCACATATCGAGGTAATGAACACGTCGTGTGTCACATTCAATAGTGAATTTGAGATTGGGGTCAATGTCATTGAGTAGTGCCATAAAATCTGACAGCTCTTTTTCCGTTCCTTCCCATATGCCAAAAAATATCATCAATATATCGATACCACTTCAGGACTTTATTCAAAAATGGATTTACGTTTTCATTATTAACAAAACGTTCTTCAAAAAGACCCACATTGTGGTTAGCATAGCTCGGAGCGAATGTGGAGCCCATTGATGTTCCATTCGTTTGGAGAAAGTATTCATCATCAAACCTGAAATAGTTATACGTCAAAACATATTCAGCCAGCTCCAGAATGAAGTTTGTTGGTGGATATTCGTTAGTATCTCTGTCTCCCAAATAGTGTGCTAGTGCTGCCAGCACTTTCCATGTCCTACCGCTGCCACGTCCCCCGATCAGTGGTTCGTCCCTACGTCGGCCTCTCCGTGCTCCTGTCCTTGGGCCTTCCCATGCATACACCTGGTTGAGCTGGTAGTCCTCTGTGTCTCGCTGATCTTTGTTGCTTGTAGAAAGTCTCTGTATTTCCCAATGGACTGGTTGATCGTGTCGTCTATGGCTGTAGAATTTGGGCCTAGAATGTCCTTCCTTATAACCTCATGTTCACTAATCTTAACTTCAACTTCTTTTACTTCCTTCGACACATATTCAACGGATAATAACATTACATCTAAAGAACATTTGTTGAGTATTTCACCCCATTGCTGAACGAAAATGTTGTCGTTTTTCCCTATTGTAGGCTCCGACTGTATTCTCAGTCCTCTTGGAAAGCTCTTGTTGCGCCAATACCCACTAAGAGTGGTGCCATGCAGGAACAAACGAGTTTCTTTCTCTCGGAGTCTCTGGAGTTGGATTTTAAGTTCGACAGTCGAGTGCGGAACTGGGTTGTCCATGTTGGAGGTAGGGAAAAGAATCTTGTTGGCGTCTTCTTGTGTGAATGAAAGGGAACTCGCACAACAAAATGTGGAAAAGTGAAGAGGTCTGAATACTTTCCTAATGTACTGTATCTGAGATATATAAGAAAGGTCAGGAAACATTTTATTTTCTATTACATGTACTGTATTTAACTTGTTATTTATGGCACTAAACAGTCTCCATATATACTTCCATCAATTTTTTCAACTGGTACCGGTATAACTGCAGGAGTGCCGAGGGTGCTGCAGCACCCCCTGAAAAATTGGGAAAAAATAAATAGATTAATTAACAAACATGTGTCAAAAAAGTAGTTCTATATTTAAGAACAGTATCTTGCAGGATGAAATAGTTTGAATTGTAAGAGTTGTTGCCCTGTATCTTTCTCTGTGATTGTCATTCTAATGGAATCCAGAAAGAACAAAACCCCGTCGTCAAACACTTATATCAAAAGCTGCAAAGTTATGGGCAAAGACACAAAACATCCACATCAAATTAAATATTTTTCTTGGTCAAATAACATGAAAAACAACCACCTTTTGTGCAGTATTAATTTACCATCCTTACAAACCACTTAATGTAAATGTACATTATTGTATTGTCAGTGCTTGACTTGGGCCGGAGCTGACCAGAGTGCCATACAGGCACTTCTAATTTTGGGGGAATTGTGTACCAGCTTCTCTATTAAACAAAGTAGCCTATTGCCGACCTAGATTCACACACTGAGGCAAAAAAAAAGTTGACCAAAGCGGAATGAAGGCGGGATCTGCATTGAATAGTAATGGAGAGTGGGCATTCATTTCCTGATTCTGCATTCTTCAAGTTTATTTGCTGATAGTCTGTGAATTTGTGTGTGACAGTAGGCTGAATGTATATGATGCGCTGTGTAAAATTAGGTAAAATTAGGGTTTGTAAGGACATGAAAAGTCATTGAAATTAGTTTATTAATTTTTGCTAATTTAATTAATGGAGGCACACTTTTAAATATGATCAATGACTTAAAAATCGATATCAGCCATTATCTGAATGACCCTTCAGTAACTGTCTGTGTGTGTTGTGTGTGTGCCAGTGCAAATGGGCCATTGCCCGAGGAGAAAGAGCGCAACATCTTAGCAGCAGGTATAAAATAATGAAGAACAACATACTAACTATATAGCTAAATAAGCATCTTAAGGCTCGGGGGGAGTGTTCGGAAGTTCGGATGAATGACGTGCCCAAAGTAAACTGCCTGTTACTCAGGCCCAGAAGCCAGGATATGCATATAATTGGTAGCATTGGATAGACAACACTCTGAAGTTTCTAAAACTGTTAAAATAATGTATGTGAGTATTACAGAACTGATATTACAGGCAAAAACAAGAGGGAAATCCATCCGGGATTCATGGTCATGATTCAACGATAGCCTATTGGAAAAACAAATAGATAAGACCCAGATTGCAGTTCCTATGGCTTCCACTAGATGTCAACAGTCTTTAGAAAGTGTTTCAGGCTTGTTTTTTTTTAAATGAGCAAATGAAATGAGTAGTTGTAGTTTTTCCAAGGTGTCTCTCATTAGAAAAGTAGTCTTGTTGCGCGTGTGAATGAGGTGTGCGCTCTTCGTTATTTATCTTCCCTATTGAACATACTATTCTCCGTCTTAATTTTTTAAGTTTATTTAGATATTAGAGTACCTGAGGATTAATTCGAAACATCGTTTGACTTGTTTGGACGAACTTTACCGGCAACTTTTTGGAATCATTTGTATGCATGTTGAACGAGTGGATTACTCAAATTGATGGCACCTACTAAACTGATTTTTTGGGATATAAAGAAAGACTTTATCGAACAAAACGATCATTCATTGTGTAGCTGGGACCCTTGGGATTGCAAACAGAGGAAGATCTTCAAAAGTAAGTGATTTATTTTATCGCTATTTGGGATTTTGTGACGCCTGGTCTGGTTTGAAAAAGTATTTTGATGTGGGGCGCTGTCCTCAGATAATCGCATGGTATGCTTTTGCGGTAAAGCCTTTTTGAAATCTGACAATGCGGTTGGATCAACAAGAAGTTAAGCTTTTAAATGATATAAGACACTTGTATTTTCATGAATGTTTAATATTACAATCTTTGTACTTTGTATTTTGCAATTTCACCAGATGTTGTCAAAGTGGAACGCTATCGGTACACCGATCCCAAAGAGGGGTTACTTTTTCATGTAGGCTATAATAATGGTAATGAAAATGTGGTTGCCATGTAGAAGTAATGCCATGTAGAAGTAATGGAAAATGTGTATGAACCCTTAACAGTAAATAATCAGAGGTCTTTATAGCATAATGTAATTTGGGTATTTTGTTGAACAAAGTCTAATGGACCGACTTGGACAAAGACAGATCTTGCACTTCTTTAATCCTAAATTAAGCATTGTGTATAGTAGGTTGGTCATCTAGGTTTGTACCTATAGACTTTCCATCACCATGAAGACATTAAGTGGTTTGTGATGATGTTATGTTGTGGCTCAGTTGGTAGAGCATGTCGCTTGCAATTCTACGGTTGTGGGTTTCTTCCCATGGGGGACCAGTACGAAGAAGTATGAACATGTATGCACTCGCTACTGTAAGTTTCTCTGGATAAGACCGTCTACTAAAATGGAAAAGGAATGAATAGGTTGTTTCAGTTTTCACATAGAAACAAGTTGCATTTGCAAAGTACTTCAAGAAACCGGAAAACATACAGTATATCAGAGCAAGTATTTTTATATTCCACAAGTATTATCAGATTAACTGTCGTAAAGATAATTAGCTGACTCAAGTTACAAATGCTGGTAAACACTCAAATACATTTAGTAAAAGAAAATATCACAAAAGTAGTGCACTGTGTCTTTACTTGTCCTGTTTTAGTGGACCAATAAACATCTTCAGAGTGGGCAAAAACAAAATATCTGCATCCCCTCCTCCCTCCCACCCACCCTCCCACCCGTCGGTAAAGACATTGCATCACCCCCACCCCAAACTACGTCCCGTGGCTAGAGTCCCAAGACGCTTGTTGGGGTCATAGAACACAATCGTTATAGGCATTTTATGGTAACAAATTATCTTATTGTAATCTTTCTTACCGTGGTTTCCTCTTAACAATAATAGCACTTACAGTTGACCAGGGCAGCTCTAGCATGGCAGAAATGTGATAAACTGACTTGTTAGAAAGGTGGCATCCTATGATGGTGCCACATTGAAAGTCACTGAGCTCTTCAGTAAGGCCATTCAACAGCCAATATTTTTCTATGGAGATTGCATGGCATTGTGCTTGATTTTATACACCTGTCAGCAATGGGTGTGGCTGAAATAGCCAAATCCACTAATTTGAAGGGATGTCCACATACTTTCGAAGTGGTATATATTGAAGACAACTTTGAAGTGTTATTGCTGTAAAATTATAGTATGTTGCTGTATTCTGATTACAGTACACTCTTGTAAAATATATTGAATATATTTTAACTGCAACTCAGTAGCCGGTAAGATATTATAATTTTACATGCTAAGTGATACAGTACAATCTTGTAAAATGACTCAACCTACTGGGATTTAAACTCACAACCTCCTGGTTGCGAGCAACCAGACATTTCCGGCTACACCACCATTCTGTCATCTGAATTTGTCGCGTTAGGGGGATTTCAACTTATATTGGCTTACCCCGGCCATTTTAAGAATATTTGTCTTGACTTTAACCTGACTCAACTCATTGCAAAACGCCACACGAATTAATGTAAAAAATCAAACAAACTCTTCACTGATTGACCTAATTCTGACAAACTGCCCCCACAAGGACTTATCTAGTGGGGTCTTTGCTAATGATCTCAGTTATCACTGTCCTATTGCATGTATTAGAGATACCAAACAGATTAACACTGATCTTCATAATTATGAAGAGACATTTTATACATTTTCCCACTCAAACGTTTCTTCATGATATGTATTACTCTGACATTTCCTAAATCATTTTTAATTTACTATAATTTATTCAGGGGAGGCCAATTGAGAAACATGTCTCAGTTGTAATGGTGACTAAAGGGAAAGCATTTCTTCAACACAACAAAATATACATAAACTACAAGACAGCTATAAATACAGTGAGATCCAAAAGTATTGGAACAGTGACACATTTTTAGTTTGTTTGGCTCTGAACTCCAGCACGTTGGATTTGAAAATATACAATGACTATGAGTTTAAAGTGCAGACTGTCAGCTTTAGTTTGAGGGTATTTTTTATCTTTATCAGGTGAACCATTAGAAATTACATTACTTTTTGTACATAGTCCCCCCATTTTGGTGGACCAAAAGTATAAGAACAAATTAATTTACAGTGCCTTCAGAAAGTATGCATACCCCTTGATTTAATCCACACTTTGTTTGACTAACAAAACATCGTTTTTTAAAAATAGTTCATCTTCACACAATACCCCATAATGAAAAGTAAAAATATGTTTATAGAAATATTTGCAAATTTATAGCAAATTAAATAAAGAAATAACTAATTTACGTAAGTATTCACACCGCTGAGTCAATACATGTTAAAATCACCTTTGGCAACTTTATGTCTTTCTTGGTAAGTCTGAGCTTTGCACACCTGGATTGTAAATATTTGCACATTATTCTTTTAATTCTTCAACTCTGTCAAATCGGTTGTTGATCATTGCTAGACAGCCATTCAAGTCTTGCTATAGATTTTCAAACTAATTTTTGTCAAACCTGTAACTAGTCCACTCGGGGCATTCAAGGTCGTCCAGGTAAGCAACTCCAGTGTATATTAGGCCTTGTGTTTTCGGTTATTGTCCTCCTGAAAGGTGAATTTGTCTCCCAGTGACTTTTGGAATGCAGACTGAACCAGGTTTTCTTCTAGGATTTTGCCTGTGCTTAGCTCTATTACGTTAATTTTTAGAATAAACTCCCTAGTCCTTTAAGATGACAACCATACCCATAACATGATTCAGCCACCACTATGCTTGACAATATGGAGAGTGGTACTCAGTAATGAGTTGTATTGGATTACCCCAAAACATAACTTTGTATTCACGATAATTGCTTTGCCACATTTTTTTGCAGTATTACTTTAGTGCTTTGTTGCAAACAGGATGGATGTTTTGGAATATGTTTTATTATGTACAGGCTTCTATCTTTTCACTTTGTCAATTAGGTTATTGTGGAGTAACTACAATGTTGTTGATCCATCCTCAGTTTTATCTCATCACAGCCATTAAGTGTTTTAAAGTTGGGCTCAAGTTGGGCTCACAGTGAAATCCTTGAGCGGTTTCCTTCCTCTCCTGCAACTGAGTTAGGAAGGACGCCTGTATCTTTGTAGTGACTGGGTGTATTGATACAACATCCAAAGTGAAATTAATAAGTTCACTATGCTAAAAGGGATATTCAATGTTTGCTTTTAATTGTATTTACCCATCTACTAATAGGTGCCCTTCTTTGTGAGGCATTGAAAACCTCCCTGGTCTTTGTGGTTGAATCTGTGTTTGAAATGAATTGTTCAACTGGGGGACCTTACACATCTGTGGGGTGCAGAGATGAAATACTCATAAAAAAATCATGTTAAACACTATTATTGCACACAGAGTCCATGCAATGTATTATGTGACTTGTTAAGCAAATGTTTACTCTTCAACGCATTTAGGCTTGCCATACCAAAGGGGTTGAATACTTCATTAGATTTTTTTGTTGAAAAAACATAATTCCACTTTGACATTATGGGTACTGTGTGTAGGCCAGTGGCTAAAAAACTCTATTGAATCCATTTTAAATTCATTCTGTAACACACCAACATTTGAAAAAGGTCAAGTGGTGTGAATACTTTCTGAAGGCACTGTATTCACACATTCTCAAAAATAAGAATATTGTTAGGCTACAGTGTGGGTTCCCTGGGTTCCAAAAAGGTCAAAGGTACACACATAAGGAACTCATATGGTACTGGTTGTGCGGATAATCTATTATTATGGTACATTTTTGTACCCAATATTTTGAATATAAGCTACAATCATCACTGTGCTCTGAAATGTAGGTGTGGACAATGTACTGGCGAGGAACATTAGCATATTTGGGAGCGTGGTCTAATATTTGTATTTGTGCCAACCGCAAACAGCGTACAGCAAAAAAAAAGAATTTACCAATTTACTAATTTACTGTAAAATGATAACAAAGATTATAGTTAGAGTATTTGTTACTGTAAAACAATGACAGTAGTATCATTGGTGTCATAAATCAAGTACAGTAACAGTATTAGATACTGTAAATTACTGTACAGTAACATACCGTAACTTTTTTTAACTTCTTCTCTTACAGGTACTGGCTGCCAGTAAGTTACCGTAGAAACAACAACATTTGTGCAGTGTTTTAAAAAACGGAGTGAGTGCAGTTCTGGATTTTCTGGAGCACAGAGGTTTTGGACAAAAGATACAGAGATTTCTGCGCATATGTAGGATCCGCTGCGCTCCCCCTCTCAGTCCTTTCAGCTACTGCTGTGTCTAGACTGCATTTTAGGAACACATTCCTAATATTGAGTTGCACACCCTTTTGTGTGGAACAGCCTCAATTCATCTGGGCATGGACTCTAAAAGGTGTCGAAAGCATTCGACAGGAATGCTGTCCCATGTTGACTCCAGTGCGTCCCACAGTTGTGTCAAGTTGGCTGGATGTCCTTTGGGCGGTGGACCATTGTTTATTTATATACATTTTAATACATTTTTTACCCCTTTTTCTCCCCAATTGGTAGTAACAGTCTTGTCCCATGGCTGCAACTCCCATACGGACTCGGGAGAGGCGTGCCTCCTCTGAAACACAACCCAGCCAAGCCGTACTGCCTCTTGACACAATGCTTGCTTAACCTGGAAGCCAGCCGCACCAATGTGTCAGAGGAAACACCGTGCACCTGGCGACCGTGTCAGCGTGGATTGCGCCCAGCCAGCCACAAGAGTCGATAGAGTGCGATGGTACATAGACAACCAGTACGATGCTGGGCCAATTTTGTGCCGCCTCCGGGGTCTCCCGGTTGGCTGCGACACAGCCTGGGATCGAACCAGGATCTGTAGTGACGAAGCTAGCACTGCGATGCAGTGCCTTAGACCGCTGCGCCACCCGGGAGGCCTGGTGGTGGACAATTCTTGATACACACGGGAACTGTTGAGCGTGAAAAACCCAGCAGTGTTGCAGTTCTTGACACACTCAACCGGTAATCCTGGCACCTACTACCATACCCTGTTCAAAGGCACTTGAATATTTCGTCTTGCCCATTCACCCTCTGAATGACACACATACACAATCCATGTCTCAATTGTCTCACTGCTTGAAAATGTTTCTTTAACCTGTCTCCTCCCCTTCATCTACATTGAAGTGGATTTAATAAGGGATCATAGCTTTCACCTGGATTAACCTGGTCAGTTTATGTCATGGAAAGAGCAGGCGTTCCTAATGTGTTGTACACTCAGTGTATATGTTTTTGGAATGTTCTTTCAGTTGTTCATTGGCAAAATCATCATGATCAAAATTGGCTGACAGTTCAGAAGAGGGTGAGTAGCCTCTTCTGCCTCCTCTAGCTCCACATGATGGTGCTAGCCAGGCTTGCTGCTTTGTGGAGTCCGCCACTAGCACAGTCACTGTAGTCAGCTCAGCTTTCCCCATTGAAACCGTGTCTGTCAGGTCCGGTCCTTGCCGTTCTGCCACCATAGGCAAGACCAAAAAATAACTGCACCAAAAAAAGACGTCCAAGGCGTTGGTCCGTGCTCAATGAGGTGCAGCCTAAAACAGGCCATTGCATTGGCTTTATTAGTCCTGATTTCTGTGACTAATCAATTTGCCTATTTAAACTCTGAATATCAGCTACCCAGGTTTATGAGGAGTTATCACGAGCATAGGAAATGCATAAGTATTTTCATTTTCGCTATGATCAAAAATTGAAGAATACAAACTTGAAACCACTGATCATGACAATGGTGTGAAACTCCTGGACAGCAGTTGTGATTGTCCATTCCATATTGTCCATTTTAGTTTGACATGTCCTGTTTTTAGGATATGTTGTTTGTTAACATGACAGCAAATGTTTTAGTTGACTGAGTGCCATTTAGAGAAACCTGAATTTTGCAAAAAGTGTCGGTGTCATTACATTGTCATACATTTTATCTCCAGCCTGTAGGCTACATTATTTATTTATTTTTAAAATTGATTTAACCTCTAACGCCTCACAAACCCGGATCCAGGATCCCCCCCATCAAAAAAGCTGACTAGCATAGCCTAGCCTAAAGCCACAGGGATATCATATTCATATTCACAGGGATATCTATTCTCATTGTATAACCACGATCTGTGCCGCTAAATATGCACATTTTCGAACAAACAATATATGTATTGTGTAATATGATGTTATAGGACTGTCATCTGATGAAGTTTTGAGAAGGTTAGTGAAAAATGTTATATCTTTTGCTGGTTTATTCGCTATCGCTAACGTGCATGAATCAATGCTGCTGTGTGGTTGGCAATTGTAGTAAGCTAATATAATGCTAAATTGTGTTTTCGCTGTAAAACACTTAAAAAAACTGAAATATTGGCTGGATTCACAAGATCTTTGTCTTTCATTTGCTGTACGCTGTGTATTTTTCATAAATGTTTTATGATGAGTATTTAGGTAATTCACGTTGCTCTCTGTAGTTATTGTAGTTGCTTTGGTGAGAGTTGTGATGGTGGCTGCAATGTAAAACTATGATTTATACCTGAAATATGCAAATTTTTCAAACAAAACATATGCTATACAATAAATATGTTATCAGACTGTCATCTGATGAAGTTGTTTCTTGGTTAGTGACTATTTATATCTTTATTTGGTCGAATTTGTGATAGCTACCTATGCAGTAAAAAAATGGTGGATATTTGTTGGTGGTTAGCTAATAGAAATACATATTGTGTCTTCCCTGTAAAACATTTTAAAAATCAGAAATGATGGCTGGATTCACAAGATGTGTATCTTTCATCTGGTGTCTTGGACTTGTGATTTCATGATATTTAGATGCTAGTATTTACTTGTGGCGCTATGCTAGGCTATGCTAGTCAGCTTTTTTACTGATGAGGGTGCTCCCGGATCCGGGATTGCGACCAACTAGAAGTTAATGGCCGTGTACTCTTATAATTTCCACTCGGCACAGCCACAAGAGGACTGGACACCCCTCAGAGCCTGGTACCTTTCTAGGTTACTTACTAGGTTCCTGCATTTATAGGGAGTTTTTCCTAGACACCGTGCTTCTACATCTGCATTGCTTGCTGCTTGCGGTTTTAGGCTGGGTTTCTGCCTAAGCACTTTCTGACATCTGATCGAAAAAGGGCTTTATAAATATATTTGATTTGATTTGATAGAGTAAAGTGAGAAACTTGAAATTACGTGTAAAATAACACGTGGGCAGAGCGTGATTCGGATCCTAAGTTTGGTTTCCACTAGTTACCACAGCCACAAATTTGGCAATTT
The DNA here is from genome assembly GCF_029448725.1 of Salvelinus fontinalis. Lineage (NCBI taxonomy): Eukaryota > Metazoa > Chordata > Actinopteri > Salmoniformes > Salmonidae > Salvelinus > Salvelinus fontinalis. The sequence continues at coordinate 22,141,144 of NC_074687.1, forward strand.
CAAAATAATTCATGAAAACTCCGTATTCGTAGCCTGGCCTTTCAGAAAAGGCATGTTTGACCCTCCCTCAGGAAGAAATTTCCCGTTTTCTAAAACCTTACATTCTGCACATTTTCAAGACAACATAAACATAAGCAGGAGGCTGCATGAAGTGTTTAGTGCGTAAAAGAAACACATGAGCAGAACATTGGGAGTTTTAGAAAACAGGAAAAGGCATCCTGCTGGTGGGACAAACACAAGTCACACAGCCACAGTAATGATCTAGTGCTGAATGGAAAGGGAAAGGGGGTTCCTAGTCAGTTAGTACCACAACTGAATGCATTCAACCGAAATGTGTCTTCCTCATTTAACCCAACCCATCTGAATTAAGCTACTGACCTCTCCTTGCCTATCACAATGACTTGTCTGTTCCTGTTTTTGTTTCCTGTAGAGACAAAGAAACATGAATTACGTATTTTATTGAACATTTTACTCCTACTCAACAATAGATACAAAATGAAACCACAGTGCTTTAGGCAATGCAGTGATTGAACTGAGCTCTTAGGTACACTACTTTGAGCTACTCACCTACACAGCCAGACCATACAGCAGATGTTCATGCAGAGAACCACTCCTCCAATAGCAGATGGAATTGTGAAGAGCAATAACCTCCGTAGGCCATGTTCAGCATGAGCTGTGTTAAGACAGAAACAATTGGGATTTTCAGGAAAGTTGACAAGTCTAAAACAAGTGTTATATTTCTTTGCTTTATAACAATATAGTAAAAACAATGGGAGATAATAACAAAATAATAACATTCAGCATTGATTGTTTGTAATAATTATCAGAATTGACATTTTTGTTTCTGGTCAAAATTCAACTTCAGAAATGTGCATATTTATATCTGGCATTACAGAGTACAGTTTCTTCTCCACATGTTACAGTATAAACAAAACATTACTTCCATTACCTGTGAGGTTATTAGTGATGGTCATATTCCACTCCATTGTCCGTACACCACTTTGATCATCTGTTATTTGACAGCTGTAGCTCCCGGTGTCATTTAGTTGTACATTAAGGATAGTCAGCTTTGTAGATGAATCAACACTCATCCTGCCAGAGGTGATTTTTCTTTCAGTTTTATTCAGTGTCTCACTATGAGAGAAAATGAGAACTGTGTCCTTCTTCCAGATGTATGATGCATTCGTCTCTGAGTTATTGCAAACCAAAGTAACAATTTCTCCCAAAGAAGCTGATTTATTTGTCAGATATTTTGTTGAGTCACCTGCTGACTCTATGGGACAGAAAACAACAAAGACAATGTTGTAAGTACTTTACTTTAAAGGACAGTGTGCAAATGTTTTAATCCTTTTAAGAAGTCATAAGAATGCAAACTGAACACAGACAGACAGACAGACAGACAGACAGACAGACAGACAGACAGACAGGTACACACACACACACACACACACACACACACACACACACACACACACACACACACACACACACACACACACACACACACACACACACACACACACACACACACACACACACACACACTGTACTATGGTCATCCACTGTAGCTTACCTGTAGAGACAAGGAACAGCATGATGACCACAGACACCAGGTCCCAGAACAGGAGAGTTTCCATGACGATATTGGACGTAGCTGACTGACAGAGAGAGAAATGGACAGAGTGGAGTGGAACATCTGAGTCTGAGATCAGTGTCATAGCTAGCTAACCAGGAACCACTCAGAGAGGGCGGGACATGAACATTTCGGTAGTCTGAGGAGGATGGAGAACAGAGGAAGTGGTCGTGTGAGAGAGAAGCACAGAAGTGAGTTTGTCTGAAACATCAAAGCCATTGAACTTCGAGACATCACACATACCCACTCAGCATTTAATTACTGAGTGATTTACTGTGTGCTCAGAGTTGGATTTCAAGGTGAATTTCATATCCAAAAGCCCCATACCCCATCGATGATCCCGTCCCCCAAAACTGTCAGACTGGCCAATAGCTTCTTCCCCTAGACCATCAGGCTGCTGAATAGCCACTAAGCAGCTATCTGCTCCCCCTGTCCCCCACCTGCCACCTGGACTTACCCACACACCAGGGTGTCACCAGTGTTTTATTTTCATGTTAGCTCTAGTGTTATTGTGTTCCATCAGGAGTCAGACACCAAAGACTTGTGGCGAGCAGAATCAACAACCTCTCCATCATTGAAGACTGTTGCTTTGTGAGAAGGTGGTAAAATTCACAGTTAGCCATTGCTATGTACATGCCAGCTGAAATGTGCCCAGGACCTTGCTTTGGCTCCAAGTCTGAGCAGGTCCGCCGAAGCCATGGCCCAGTGAGACACGGGTGCCGGCCCACGTAGATGGAAACAGAAGAGTTTTTGCCTTTTGGGTAAAACACTGGGGTAAATCATCAGTGGAAATGCACCAAGAGAGTGCAGGAGTCTGGCCTAGTGGTAGCGCTGCCCACTCTATACCACACTGGCAACGGGGATTTGAGCCCTGTCTTGGCCACTCTGTCTGAGCCATAGAAATAGATTATATTAAATGTTTTATGATCTGAGCCCCTTCTATCTAACCTCTCTGTATTTCTCACTGTCATTTCATAAATGAAACCACATAACGCATTGCAACTCTAAGGGGTCTGACACCCCAGAACATACTACACTCTGAACTACCTCAGTGTAGAATGTAGTACATGACATTAAGATCAGTTTCACATTGACTCAATCACATTAAATCACTTGGTGTTTTTCAATGCTTTTGACCATTTAGTTTTGGTTATTGATCTTTACATTTGGGATGAAATGATCAACTCAAGAGTCTGCCTATATGCGATCCATGGGTAACTATTCGTTTTGCTAGTTTGTTAGTTCATGTGTGTACTGTCCCATATAACTGTTGACAATTTTATGTTAGTCTAACATACAGAGGTGTGAGACAATCATGCATAAGAGTGGCTGGGGTAGTCAAACTCATACAGGATGTGTTTGTGTGGTCTTAGAGCGAGAGGGGGGGGGGGGGGGGGGGTAGAGAAAGTGTAAGATTGAGAGAGGGAGAGAGAGAATGTGTTTCTATGTGTTTTTTTCTTCTTCTTTGAAACAGTGTTCTGAGGAAATACCACAGTGTAAAGAAAGGGTGTCAGGTTACATTTTGGAACATGCACTCATTGAGCTATTGAGTTCAGATCAGAGGAAGTAACTGTTTGTCACTTCCTGAAAACCCTGAGGGTTCGCCAGTAAGCAGGGCAGCAGGTAACGCATACTTCATGCACATGAAACACACAGTAAACGTGTTCACTTAAGTACACCGCTCACACAACCACAGAAACACACACGCACACACTCACACAATTAAATAACGTTGAAATAAACTACAAAAGTTGAGTTATGTCAATTTTCTGTGATTCAAATCAAATTCTCCACCTATGCATCATAGTTCTATCATCACATACAGATAATGGTTTTGACTCTTGCATCAACCATGTTTACCTGCTTTAAACAGGTCTCTATTACAAGAAAAAGAGAGGGTAGAAAGAAAGGAAACAGAGACAGAGCGAGAGAGTGTGGGGGAAGGGAAGGAGAGGGGGATGAGGGGAAGACCAAGATAAGGGTGGAGGTATGCCAGGTCTACAAGTGAGATGACAGTGCATTCAGGAAGTATTCAGACCCCTTGACTTTTCCACATGTTGTTACGTTACAGACTTATTCTAAAATTGATTAAATATTATTTTCCCTCATCATTCTACACACAATACCCCACAATGCAAAAAACATAAATATCACATTTAGACAAGTATTCAGACCCTTTACTCAGTACTTTGTTGAAGAACCTTTGGCAGCGATTACAGCGACTCTCGCAGCTCCGGACAGGAGGGCGACTCTCGCAGCTCCGGACAGGAGGGCGACTCTGGCAGCTCCGGACAGGAGGGCGACTCTGGCAGCTCCGGACAGGAGGGCGACTCTGGCAGCTCCGGACAGGAGGGCGACTCTGGCAGCTCCGGACAGGAGGGCGACTCTGGCAGCTCCGGACAGGAGGGCGACTCTAGCATCTCCGGACAGGAGGGCGACTCTGGCAGCTCCGGACAGGAGGGCGACTCTGGCAGCTCCGGACAGGAGGGCGACTCTGGCAGCTCCGGACAGGAGGGCGACTCTGGCAGCTCCGGTCAGGAGGGCGTCGCTGGAGGGTCCGGACTGGAGGAAGACTCTGGAGGGAGGAGACTTAGAGACAGCCTGGTGCGTAGGGCTGCCACAGGGCCCACCAGGCTGAGGAGACCTACAGGAGGCCTGGTGCGTGGGGCTGCCACAGGGACCACCAGGCTTGGGAGACCTACAGGAGGCCTGGTGCTTAGAGGAGGCACTGGATAAACCGGGCTGTGGGGGAGCACTGGAGCTCTGGTGCGCAGCCTTGGCACTACTCCTCCAGGCTGAATGCCCACTTTAGCCCGGCCCCTCAAGAGTGCAGGCACAGGTCGAACCGGGCTGTGGGGGAGCACTGGAGATCTGGTGCTTACCGCTCGGACCTCTCCATTAGGCTCAATGCCCACTTTTGCCTGGCATGGGCGGAGTGCAGGCATATTTTCACAGATTTTTTGTGCACTCACATGGCAATCATAGACTAAAATACTGAATTAAGGCGTGTGGAATTCTTGTCACTTGTTCTCATCAGGCAGCCAGTCTCAGAAGGGGAACTTGAAGAAGAGGGAGACTGCAAAATCCAGGTGCTGCTGCTCTCTCTGTTCTGAGTGTTTGCAGTGCTCGTGTTTTTAGTTAATCTGTGCATCTCACATATTATGTGCCCAGTATGATAGAGCACGAAAACTTTAAGAGTTTTACTGGCACCTGCCAGTACCCCTTCGTCAGGTCCAGGGTGCTGACGTATCTTGCCTTCTCCAAGCGGTCAATCAGTTCGTCCACCCTCGGCATGAGGTAGGTGTCGAATTTACTGACCTTGTTCAGGCCCCGGAAGTTGTTACAGAAGCAGACGGTTCCGTCCGGTTTTGGTACCAGCACTATAGGGCTAGACCACTCACTGTTGGACTCCTCCAGTACCCCCATCTCTAGCATTGTCGTCACTTCTCGTTTGACTGCCGCCCTCTGGGCTTCTGATATCCGGTATGGCCGTTTACTGACTTTTTCTCCCGGACGTTAGTGGATATGATGTTCCACGAGATCCGTGCTCTCTGGCACCTCAGAGAACACTGCTGTATTCCGCTGGACCAACTCTAGGAGCGATTGACATTGGCTTGGGCGGAGGTCTTCCCCAATGGAAACTTCGACAGAGGGCAGGTTCTGCTGTGGTTGTGTCCGCGTGCCACTTCTTCAATAGTTTCACATGGTAAAGCTGGAGTGGTTTTCTCTGCCCCGGTTGGCGGACCTTATGATTGACGTCGCCTAACTTCTTGACAATGTTGTAGGGCCCATGCCACATAGCCAGGAATTTGCTCACCGTTGTGGGGATCAGAACCAAGACCTTCTCACCCGGTTGGAACTCTCGTGGTTGGGCGCCCCGGTTGACTATATGCTCCTGGGTGCGTTGCGCCTGTGCCATGTGCTCCCTCACCACTGGCCAAATCGCCTTCATCCTCTCCCTCATCTCCTCCACGTGTTCCACCACACTGCGAAGGGGGGTTGGTTGGTCCTCCCAGACCTCCTTGGCTATATCCAGCAATCCGCTTGGCCGACAGCCATACAGGAGCTCAAAGGGGGAGAACCCAGTGGACGCTTGGGGTACCTCGGGCACCAAGAACATCAAGTGAGGTAGGAGCTGGTCCCAATTCCTCCCGTCTCTCTCAAATACCTTCTTCAACTTCTGCTTTAGGGTCTCATTGAAGCGTTGGACTAGCCCGTCCATTTGTGGACGGTACACACTGGTCCTCACCTGTTTGGTTCATAAAATATTGCAGACATCTTTCATCACACTAGACATGAAAGAGTTGTACTCTTATCAGGCTATGCTGCAGACTACCTATTCTCTGATACACACATGCACAAACACGCACATAGAGTACATATAAACACACACACACAAACACACACACATTCAATCACAAAAAGATTGGGGCTGCTCTGCTCAGTTTTTCTATCTTTGAATCTGCCTCCAACTCCGCTCGCTGTTTACTGTCTATGCATAGTCACTTCACCCCTAGCTACATGTACAAATTACCTCAACTAACCTGTACCCCTGCACACTGACTCTTTACCGGTACCCCCTGTATATAGCCTCGTTATTGTTATGTTATTGTGTTACTTTTTATTATTTTTAGTTTTTTACTTTATTATATTTGGTCAATATTTTCTTAACTCTTTTTGAACTGCACTGTTGGTTAAGGGCTTGTAAGTAAGCATTTCACAGTAAGTCTACACTTGTTGTATTCGGCGTGTGTGACAAATAACGTTTATTATTTGATTTGATAAAAAACGTCTTACGGCTGATATGACAACAGCCAGTGAAAGTGCAGGGCGCCAAATTCAAACAACAGAAATCTCATTATTAAAATTCCTCAAACATACAAGTATTTTACAACATTTTAAATATAAACTTGTTGTTAATCCCACCACAGTGTCTGATTTCAAAAAGGCTTTACAACAAAAGCATAACATGCGATTATGTTAGGTCAGCACCTAGTCACAGAAAAACGCCATTCTTCCAGACAAAGAGGGGAGTCACAAAAAGCAGAAATAGAGATAAAATTAATCACTAACCTTTGATGATCTTCATCAGATGATACTCATAGGACTTCATGTTACACAATACATGTATGGTTTGTTCGATAAAGTTCATATTTATATCCAGAACTCTCAGTTTACATCGACGCGTTATGTTCAGTAATGTTTTGCTTCCAAAACATCCAGTGATTTTGCAGAGAGCCACATCAATTTACAGAAATACTCATAATAAACATTGATAAAAGATACAAGTGTTATGCATAGAACTTTAGATAAACTTCTCCTTAATGCAACCGTTGTGTCAGATTTCAAAACAGCTTTTCCAAAAAAGCACACCATGCTATAATCTGAGTACAGCGCTCAGAGACCAAAACAAGCCATACAGATACCCGTCTTGTTGTGGAGTCAGTAAAAGTCAGAAATAGCATTATAAATATTCACTTACCTTTGATTATCTTCATCAGAATGCACTCCCAGGAATCCCAGTTCCACAATAAATGTTTGCTTTGTTCGATAAAGTCCATAATTTATGTCCAAAAACCTCCTTTTTGTTCGCAAATCCAAATTCATGAGGGGCAGGCCAGACGAAAAGTCTAAAAAATCAATTACAGTTTGTAGAAACATGTCAAACGATGTATAGAACCAATCTTTAGGACGTTTTTAACATAAATCTTCAATAATGTTTCAACCGGAGAATTCCTTTGTCTTTAGAAAGGAAAAGGAACGCAGCTAACTCTCACGGGTGCACGCCTGACTGAGCTCATGGCATTCTGCCAGACATCTTACTCAATCAGCTCTTATTCTCTCCTCCTTCACAGTAGAAGCCTGAAACAACATTCTAAAGACTGTTGACATCTAATGGAAGCCTTGAAAAGTGCAATATGACCCCATAGACACTGTATATTGGATAGGCAAAGACTTGAAAACCTACAAACCTCAGATTTCCCACTTCCTGGTTAGATTTCTGTTATACTCACAGACATCATTCAAACAGTTTTAGAAACGTCAGAGTGTTTTCCATCAAAATCTACTAATAATATGCATATCTTAGCTTCTGGGCCTGAGTAGTAGGCAGTTTACTCTGGGCACATTCATCCAAGCTACTCAATACTTCCCCCAGCCATAAGAAGTTAATGGAGGCCTGCGAAGAAAACAGAGACGAAACAAATCCTTGATCAGATAGAACAACAATAGCCGTGAGAAGACATTAATTGAATTTATATGTGTCTGCATGGCAAGGGGATGTGGAGTGTGTGTGAGTGTGTGGCTGTGTGTATTTGTGCGAGTGATTCAATGCTGCTCACATCATGGCTCGTCTGTGACCCTGTCAGACACTGATGGATGTTTGTGCATATTTTAGATATTGTATTTTCCTAGTGAGCCCCTGGCTCAACACAACACAATACGAGAAAACACTAATATTGCTCCTGCTGTCCTCTACAATCTGGACATTATTCTCCTGTACAATCTGAATACTGCATGGGTTCCAATCAATAGCAGAACAGATTACTTCACATGGAAAGCTTGTATTCCACATGTTCTCATACATCAAGCCAAGCAGAGAAAGCCTTTATGTTGCACAAACCTCAAAAAGAGATTACACACAGAGATGTGGTAAAGTATTTTGCACATGTTAGAATCAATTTTAATGCTTGGATAGAACGTGGTTTAAAAAAGAATTGAGATATCTTTGTTTTCTTCTACTAACACACATAACACATACTGTACGTACACATCATTTTCTATTTTCATATTGGAGAGACATTTTTCATATTTCTCTCCAGAATAGCTCATAGCAGGCAACAGCCCTGTATATCTAATCTGATTTTCTCTGCTGCCATTGGCAGCAGGTAATATCTGCCAGACTGACACTCACACTGTGGGAGCAGATAGGAACAGTGTTGATGAGGATTCTGTATCATATCAGCCCTATAGAGATGGTTTCTTACACACACCTCACGGGAGAAAAGCTGACAACCTGTCAAACACAAACTCTCTTCCTCCCTCTTCTCTCCCTAGGGACAGATCGAAAATAGGGGAGGGTTGTCAAATGTATTTTTTTGCTTTGGAGAGAGTAGTCTGTTTTTTACTGGGGCATTTTATCCCTGGTTTACATTAACTATTTTGCAGGTTGTGGTGGAATATTCTATTCAAGTGAGAAAGACTTTGTTATTTCTTCAAACAATCATCTTGATTCAATATTGATTTATTATTGCAATAATGAAACCGTCGACTCAACAGCATTGACTGTTGAGCCAAGTTCCTAAAATCATACGTAGTCTTTATATAGCAGACCTCAAAAGGCTTCAACCAGGGCTGAATACCATCCATGCAGATTGAGAGGATAAACCACCCTGGGTTCATCATGTCGTTTATCTGCACGGAGGGTGTTATTTCACTCCTCCAGGCTAAGTTTCCCAGATGCAAGGATGAGAACAAAAACTGAAATGTTTGTTCTATTCCTTCAGGCTATCTCTATCTCGGTGACACACACAATCACATCTATAGAATGCAGGCCCAGTTAGACCGGAGACTTATTTCTCACATGCACCACTAATTATAGACTGGAATGCGGCTGTTTGGTTTTTTATCACCAAGACATCACTTAATCAGATGCCAGCCTAAGCTCCATAAAAACTCCTCTCAATTAACTCAGAAAGGAGAGAGAGATTCTCAGCACTCTAAACCAGAGTACATTTTTCATCAGTACAATACAAATGATCATATTGATACTGATCATACTCCCATTGGTCAGCATGGTAGAAATAATAATTTCCGTCCCCATAGAACCATCTGTAGAAACTAAAATCAGCATTTATTGTTAGTAGTGACTTCATGTTTAAGTCACATTTCTTGAATTGAGTTCCTAATGAACATGACCCAGGACAAGCATCATGATCCCACTATGTATAAGGCATTGCCTATTGTCACGACTTTCGCCGAAGTCGGTCCCTCTCCTTGTTCGGGCGGCGTTCGGCGGTCGACGTCACCTACTTTCTAGCCACCGCAGATCCACTTTTCATTTTTCATTTGTTTTGTCTTGTTTTACACACCTGATTTCAATCCCACAATTACTTGTTCAGTATTTAACCCTCTGTTCCCCCATGTTTTTTTGTGAGTGATTGTTTATTGTATTTTTGGTCTGTCATTGTGTGCGTGTATTTGTTACTTTGTATGTTTGACATTTTGAGTAAAAATACGTTGATTACTCATATCTGCTGTCCTGCGCCTGACTCTCTACACCAGCTACACCTAGGTCCCATTATACCTATGAACTCTATGTTCCATTAGCATAAACCTGCTATAGTTCCTGAGTATTCTCATTATCATCAAAAGTTACAATTTGGCAATGGATATAAATCAAATAGATTAGGATCAGTTTCACCTCTTCATTCACCGAGGCATGCTGAGAATAGTCATTGAGCAACATTTTCAGTACCCAACAACTTCTTTACCTATGTCACAGTCAGCAAAACAACAATCAAAACAATCAATCCATAATACATTGTTAATTGCTCCGAATAACATACTAAAACTTACTGAAATCAATCAGGCAGTTTTAAAAAATCATTCAGCTTCCAAATCATAATTAAAACCCAATGAATTATCCAACCAAAATTTAGAATGGCATTGCTTCAGTGCCTAATCTATCACCCAAAATTAAAACCCTTAACTTAACACACATCAATACTTGCAGAATGTACATTTATATTACCATGCAATATATTAGTCTCATAATTCTAGTACTAAGTTCCTCATCAGGGTTATAATTACAGATCAGTATCTCAATTCATTCTTAGCCTAAATCACTATACATTTAGCACGGTAAACCTCCTCAATCAACCAGATACCCCAAAATAACAATTTTAGACAAGTCTAAATCAATTACAGGCACGGTTGACCAACACCCTCCCATCTCCGCCACTCAATCTTCTGGCATTTCTTAATTTTTCGTCTTCAGATAGCTTCACAGTTCATTGTGGATGGCCCATGACAAAGTTCCAATTTCAATGTCTCACATGAACCCCACCACAACTCATTATGTCTTGTCCATTTGCCAACCAGTATACCAGCAATATGAGAGAAGTTTTGGAACGGATATCTCTCCATGCTCACTACATGTGGACTTCTGTTGCACTCCTGAGAGAAAAGGCAGTTGATAACTTCAACTGGATGCTGTACAGCGGTTGCTGGCTCAGACTCAGGTCTCTCGATAGAAGTGGTGCAGGACAGGGCCGCAGTGAACATAATTTCTTCAGCCGGTTAGAGTGGTTTTGAGGTCCACACCATTTGGTCAAATTATCCCTTTCATGCATCTACTGTAGATACCATCTCCACCATAACCTTGAGAAAAGACAGATCAGAACAACAACTCAGTTCAGTACATCTCTGATTCAGGAAATCCAGACATGCATTCACTATGTAACAAATTATCATTTTTACCAATATTCTTAGTACAAATCTCAAAAACAAATGTCAAAAAGAATAACATCACATTCTGTTGAAACAATTTTTCCAATTAGCTTATACTCCCCTATCACATTGTCAACCTCATCGCAGAGTCATAGGATCAGGAAATTATCCCGATCATCCAGCAGATCCAATCTGGTGAAATTTATCGAAACAAAACAGAACAAACAACGCAACAATACACTCCTTCATATATCCCTCAATACATACTGTACCTACATATCACTCAAGGTGTATACATTTAAATCGAAGAAACCTCAAAAGACTGGTAATTCCACCATTTTGACACATGACTCACCATAGTGACCAATGTGTAAAAAACAGCAACATTACTGATTAAGAAAGAAAAAAAACATTTCAAAATAAAAAAAAGAATTAGAATCACTACCCATAATAATAACATAAAGAAAACATTGTACCCATAACTTGATTCGGGAAATAGAAAAAATAGACTGGAGACAGGACTATCCGCGTCGTCGTCCGAATTACACATAGAACTATTAATTACTCCATAATTATCAGTATTATAATTTACCTTAAATTCATCATCCAATGTATCCCGGATTTCCAATGAGGGCGATCAAACCACACTAGAAAGTCAGGACAGAGTTCAGAGGTCATTCAAACAAGTGTTACTTTCTATAGTAGACTAACTTCTCTAGGGTACGTGAGACGGTAGCGTCCCACCTCTTCAACAGCCAGTGAAAGTGCTGGTCGCCAAATTCAAATACAGAAATACTCATTATAAAAATTCAGAAAACAAAACATATTTTACATAGGTTTAAAGATTAACTTCTTGGGCCTCCCGGGTGACGCAGTGGTCTAGGGCACTGCATCGCAGTGCTAACTGCGCCACCAGAGTCTCTGGGTTCGCGCCCAGGCTCTGTCGCAGCCGGCCGCGACCGGGAGGTCCGTGGGGCGACGCACAATTGGCATAGCGTCGTCCGGGTTAGGGAGGGTTTGGCTGGTAGGGATATCCTTGTCTCATTGCGCTCCAGAGACTCCTGTGGCGGGCCGGGCGCAGTGCGCGCTAACCAAGGGGGCCAGGTACACAGTGTTTCCTCCGACACATTGGTGCGGCTGGCTTCCGGGTTGGAGGCGCGCTGTGTTAAGAAGCAGTGCGGCTTGGTTGGGTTGTGCTTCGGAGGACGCATGGCTTTCGACCTTCGTCTCTCCCGAGCCCGTACGGGAGTTGTAGCGATGAGACAAGATAGTAATTACTAGCGATTGGATACCACGAAAATTGGGGAGAAAATTAGATAAAAAATTTAATAAAAAAAAAAAGATTAACTTCTTATGGATGCAGGGGGCGTTACTGAGTAGCCAGCTAAATCGTGCCCATTTCAAACGGCCTCCTACTCAATTCTTGCTCGTACAATATGCATATTATTATTATTATTGGATAGAAAACACTCTCTAGTTTCTATAGCCGTTGGAATTTTGTCTCTGAGTGAAACAGAACTCCTTCTACAGCACTTTTCCTGACAGGGAGTCAGATTTCAGAAATCTTGGCCCCTGATCTGGGGTCGGTTTTAAGGTCCCTGTAAATGCTATGAGGATACAAACACTGCTTACGTCTTCCCCTGGATGTCAGTACGTGGTGACGCTTTGAATGGAGTCGATTGCGCAATCAGGGCCTGTATAAAAGAGCACAAGGTGGAAGTAGCGTCCTTTTCCTGCTGCGCCTGACGCACGGTGGACATCGGACCTGCTCTCTTTCCAAGCTTTAGTTTAGCTAGTAATATTTCTCCGGTCATGTTTTTACTCGTTATAGGTGTTAAAAACATCATAAGGTAGTTAATTTGAACCGTTTTATAGCAATTTATATCCGTTTAGTGCGATTTTGAGGCATTTCTTTCTGATGCACTTTGAACCGCTGGGCACGTTTCCAGTTCATGCCGAACGTTAGTGGTCATTTCCACATGGCAAGAGGACATCTTTCGACCAAAAGACGATTAGACCGGAGAAAGGATTCATTGCCCAAGATTCTGATGGAAGAACAGCTCATAGTAAGAACAATTTATGATGATAAATCGTGTTTCTGTCGAAAAATGTTAGACGCTTATGCCGCCATTTTGTTTGGTATAGCTTCGCTTGGCGCAACCTGTATTGAAAAGTAAGGATAATTTAAAAAATGTAATTCAGCGATTGCATTAACCTGTTTGGGCTGCAGCCCGACACCGGTACACTTATGACAACATCCAGCTCAAGTGCAGGGCGCGAAATTCAAAATCTATTTTTTTTTAAATATTTAACTTTCACACATTAACAAGTCCAATACAGCATTGGAAAGATAAACATCTTGTCAATCCAGCCAACATGTCCGATTTTTTAAATGTTTTACAGAGAAAACACCACATATTTTTATGTTAGCTCACCACCAAATAAAAAAGAGGACAGACATTTTTCACAGCACAAGTAGGATGCAAGTAGCATGCACAAGCCAACCTAACTAACCTAGAACCAACCTAAATAACCTAGAAAAAACTACCTCAGATGACAGTCCTATAACATGTTACACAATAAATCTATGTTTTGTTCAAAAAATGTGCACATTTTAGCTATAAATCAGTTTTACATTACTGCTACCATCATAGCTACAGTCAGAAATAGCACGGGAGTAGCCAGAGAAAATACAGACACCAACGTCAACTACTAATTACACATCATAAAACATTTCAGAAAAATATATGGTGGATAGCTAATGAAAGACAAAGATCTTGTGAATAGAGCCAATATTTCCGATTTTTGAAGTGTTTTACAGCGAAAACACAATATATCGTTATATTAGCTTACTACATTAGCTAGCACACAGCAGCATTGATTCTAGTCAAACGGTAGCATAGCACAGTTCGACAGATATATGAAAAAGCATCCCAAATTGGGTCCTTATCTTTGTTGATCTTCCATCAGAATGTTCTCCAAGGGGTCCTTTGTTCAGAAACGTCTTTATTTCGATCCAGAACGAACGATTTCCCTCTTGAATTAGCAAGCACACTGGCAGTGCAACGCTAACCTCTCCATCTTGACAAAATTCTTGCGTCGCATCACGTCTAAAGTCCAGAATAAATTTCAATAATATAATTCAACTATATTGAAAAAACATACTTTAGGATGATATTGTGACATGTATCAAATAAAATCGAAGCCGGAGATCATATTCACCTTTAACGAGCGTTTTCCAGGAGCCGAGTCCAGGTTCTACTTCGCGCCCAGAAAATAAAATAACAGTCAATAACACAATAGAAACAGTCAATAACACAATAGAAAAATCTATGTACAGTGTGTGTAAATGTAGTAAGATTAGGGAGGTAAGGCAATAAATAGGCCATAGCGAAATAATTACAATTTAGCATTTACACTGGAGTGATAGATGTGCAGATGATGATGTGCAAGTAGAGATACTGGGGTGCAAAGGAGCAAAAAAATCTATAACAATATGGGGATGAGGTAGTTGGGTGTGCTATTTACAGATGGGATGTGTACAGGTACAGTGATCGGTAAGCTGCTCTGACAGCTGATGCTTAAAGTTAGAGAGGGAGATATAAGTCTCCAGCTTCAGGGATTTTTGGAATTCGTTCCAGTCATTGGCAGCAGAGAACTGGAAGGAAAGGCGGCCAAAGGGGGTGTTGGCTTTGTGGATGACCGGTGAAATATACCTGCTGGAGAGCGTGCTACGGGTGGGTGTTGTTATGACAGCCTTGGCCAGGTCGATGAAGACGGCTGCACAGTACTGTCTTTTATTGATGGCGGTTATGATATCGTTAAGGACCTTGAGCGTGGCTGAGGTGACCAGCTCAGAAACCAGATTACATAGTGGAGAAGGTACGGTGGGATTCAAAATGCTTTCGAAGATTTTAGAAAGGCAGGGCAGGATGGATATAGGTCTATAACAGGTTGGGTCTAGAGTGTCTCCCACTTTGAAGAGGGGGATGACCGCGGCAGCTTTACAATCTTTGGGGATCTCAGACGATATGAAAGAGAGGTTGAACAGGCTAGTAATAGGGGTTGCAACAATTTCAGAGGATAATTTTAGAAAGAGAGGGTCCAGATTGTCTAGCCCAGCTGATTTGTAGGGATCCAGATTTTGCAGCTCTTTTAGAACATCAGCTGTCTGGATTTGTTTGAAGGAGAAGCAGGGGGGACATGTGAAAGTTTCTGCGGGAGGTGCAGAGCTGTTGGCCGGGGTAGGGGTAGCCAGGTGGAAAGCATGGCCAGCCGTAGAAAAATGCTTATTGGAATGATCAATTATTGTAGATTTATCGGTGGTGACAGTGTTTCCTATCCTCAGTGCAGTGGGCAGCTCGGAGGAGGTGCTCTTATTCTCCATGGACTTTAGTGTCCCAAAACTTTTTGGAATTAGTGCTACAGGATGCAAATTTCTTTTTGAAAAAGCTAGCCCTTGCTTTCCTAACTGACTGTGCATATCGGTTCCTGACTTCCCTGAAAAGTTGCATATCGCGGGAGCTATTCGATGCTAATGCAGTACGCAACAGGATGTTTTTGTGCTGGTCAAGGGCAGTCAAGTCTGGGGTGAACCAAGGGCTATATCTGTTCTTTGTTCTAAATCTTTTTGAATGGAGCATGATTATTTAAGATGGTGAAGAAAGCACTTTTAAAGAGCATCCAGGCATCCTTTACTGACGGTATGAGGTCAATATCCTTCCAGGATACCCGGGCCAGGTTGATTAGAAAATCCTGCTTGCTGAAATGTTTTAGGGAGTGTTTGACCGTGATGAGGGGTGGTCGTTTAAATGCGGACGCAGGCAATGAGGCAGTGATTGCTGAGATCCTGGTTGAAGACAGCAGAGGTGTAGTTAGAGGGCAAGTTGGTCAGGATGATATATCGGAGGGTGCCCATGTTTACGGATTTAGGGTTGTACTGTTCACTGAGAATGACAGATATATAACTTACATTTCTATGTGAATTTGTTCAGGATTTCAAAAAAGTTACATATTGCAGTCAAGTAAACTGTTTTAGGTAACCATACCAAACATAACATGTCATAGTAATTTGAATACGTATGGATTTTCGTTTACTATGTTATGTCTAGTCTATGAGACCAGGCTGCAATTATACATGCTGCAAACACTTTGTTATGTCTGCACAGCTATTTGCACATACGACAAACGGACAATAACCCGCAACCTTAAACCAGATAGGTCTAACTGTGAGCAAGTTCTCTCCTGTTCTCAAAAAAGTAATGTACAGTACAGTGTAATGATGCGAATCCAGGTTTTAGAACATATGAACAAACTGCCATATTCTCATATTGCCATTACTGTCAACAGGGGTGAATTATTCGGGACCGAAAAATGTGCCTGGTCCCCCTTGGACCTTGGATTAGGAATGTTCTGTCGGTCAACGTTCCAGGGCTCAGGACATTTATTTTCATTGGCCACGTCATAGCGGGGGGAGACTGTAGACAACGAATTCCTCAGCGCTCCTGAAATCACAGACCTCTCTCTCGCCTCTGTTACCGGCACACATTCATCGAACTCCTCCTCGCAGCAGACGTTTGAACGAAGCCGCTTTCCAGAAGGGTATAGCATAATTGGCATAACAATATATTAAATATTGCTCTTTATTCCTTGATTATTTAACCATTTTACTTGGCATTAACCTATAACAGGATTTCATTTTCCCTTCTCCTTTCTCTCTTCCTTGCATTTTTCTCTTCCCAGATGTTGCGAAGTCTTCCCTTCCTTGTACTGCTGGCCGTAGCGCTCTGTCAAACCGAGGTAAAAGTTGGACTTCAGATTGTTTTGTTTTAACTTGTGATCAATGCAAAACTTTATATAATATTACGATTGTCATAGGTTAGGCTACTCCGATATTAAACAGGAAAGGCTTTGTTCCCTTTACCGGCTTTATGGTTTGGTGCGTTTATGCTATTCAGTCACATGACGGCACAGCTGAAGCACTTACAATGTAGGCTAGTCTAGTTATGTTTGTGATAAACGCGATAGTTATAGTCTTTATAGATGTATTTTAGATACACTACAGCACCAAAAATATGTGGACACGCCTTCAAATGAGTGGATTCTGCTATTTCCTCTACACCCGTTGCTGACAGGTTTATAAAATCGCGCACATTGCCATGCAATCTCTATAAACAGACATTGGCAGTAGAATGGCCTTACTGAAGATCTCAGTGACTTTCAAAGTGGCACTGTCATAGGATGCCACCTTTCCAACAAGTCAGTTTGTCAAATTTCTGCCCTACTATAGCTGCCCTGTAAGTGCTGTTATTGTGAAGTGGAAACATATAGGAACAATAACTGCTCAGCTGCGAAGTGATAGTCCACACAAACTCACAGAATGGGACCGCCGAGTGCTGTAGTGTGTACAAATAATTTGTCCTCGGTTGTGATACTCACTACCGAGTCCCAAACTACCTCTGGAAGCAAAGTCAGCACAATAACTGTTATTTGGGAGCTTCATGAAATGGAGCCTAAGATCACCATGCGCAATGCCAAGCTTCGGCTGGAGTGGTGCAAAGCTCGCCACCATTGGACTCTGGAGCAGTGGAAACACATTCTCTGGAGTGGTGCAAAGCTCGCCACCATTGGACTCTGGAGCAGTGGAAACACATTCTCTGGAGTGCAGTAAAGCTTGCCACCATTGGACTCTGGAGCAGTGGAAACACATTCTCTGGAGTGGTGCAAAGCTCGCCACCATTGGACTCTGGAGCAGTGGAAACACATTCTCTGGAGTGCTGTAAAGCTCGCCACCATTGGACTCTGGAGCAGTGGAAACACATTCTCTGGAGTGATGAATCATGCTTCACCATCTGGTAGTCCGACAGACAAATCTGGGTTTGAGAACTAATGTATATTGCCAACTGTAAAGTTTGGTGGAGGAGGAATAATGGTCTGGGGCTAGGTCCATTAGTTCCAGTGAAAGGAAATCTTAACTCTACACCATACAATTACATTCTAGACAATTCTGTGCTTCCAACTTTGTGGCAACAGTTTGGGGAAGGCCCTTTCCTGTTTCAGTATGACAATGCCCCCGTGCACAGAGCAAGGACTATAAAGAAATGGTTTGTCTAGATCGGTGTGGAAGAACTTGCCTGTCCTGCACATAGCCCTGACCTCAACCCCATCGAACACCTTTGGGATGAATTGGAACACCGAATGCGAGCCAGGCCTAATCGCCCAACATCAGTGCCCGACCTCACTAATACTCTTGTGGCTGAATGGAAGCAAGTCCCCACAGCAATGTTCCAACATCTAGTAGAAAACCTTCCCAGAAGAGTGGGGGCTGTTATAGCAGCAAAGGGGAGACCAACTCCATGTTAATGCCCATGATTTTGGAAGGAGATGTTCGACAAGCAGGTGTCCATACTTTTGGTCATGTAGTGTATACTCTTCATGATGGTCCAGAGGTTTTTTTTTTAATGGGAGAATTAAACGTGGCATTATCCAAGACACATTGCACATTATGAGACTTAATTAGGGAGACAATTAGTCCTAGCCAGTTCAATTACACTACTACAGGGACCATTGCATTTTAATTGCAAGAGCGTCTTCCAAATCTGTTATAATAATCTGTTATAATAATCTGTAGATTATGATGCCCACACAGCACATTCTTTTATCATCATGATTTGTAGGCCAACTAAAACAAGCACAGATATGTATCTTTGATGATGTAGTTTAGCTATGTTTGTGTCTTCTATATCCCATGAATTTCCCCTCTCAGTGTTTGTTAAGTTGATGAAGTGATAGTGTTGCATGTAGATGAGGATGCTCATTGTTTTCTTTGTCGCCATGGGTAACAAGCCGAGTTAATAGACAGCTGGGATAACTGTGTGTGTGTGTGTGTGTGTGTGTGTGTGTGTGTGTGTAATAACACTCTCTCGGGTGGGTCTCACACACTGTGGTGCTAAGTAAACACTGAACTAAAGTGATGGGAGATGAGGTGTCTTGAAACTGCACACAGTTAGTACTATCACACACAGGCATGCGCGCACACACACACACCAGGTGTATGGGTCAGCACCGTACCTCATTTGGCAGCTGTTGAGCACCTGGTTTGATGTCATGTATTTGGGACGTTCTCATGTTGACCTGTTTTAAGTGGGTCTAGATGTCACGTGTCAGTAATGTATTTGTCAGTTGCTGTGTAAAGTAGGGCTAGGATTGGGTTGCATGTCATTGCAGATTATGGGGTTAGGTTGTGGAAAACACATTGGAATTCCAAAGATTTTCAGGAGTTAGGCTACTTTGGAATGTATTTGCTTTTCAGGATTACCCTAGTGTTTGGAGTGAGATTATGGGTCATGGTTTGGAAGGGGTTTGTTTTGGAGGTGAAGTTTTTCAGGGTTGTAGCACTCTGTCCAGACCTTGGAGGTAGACTGCAGGGTTAACTAAGTGAGCCTCTACTCTACATTGTCCTTACATGTCCAGACAGTCATCATCACTATCAGTACAACTGTCTGCCACATTACTCACAGTGGAAACTCTACCTCCAGGCCCTCTGCTGACCTCCTAGTGCTGCTCCTGTCATTGCCTGCTGAAATATGTCCCTTTGTGTGGGTCTTTATTGGATCCGTGACCTCTCTCATTGGTGAGCTCTCTCATTGATGTGCTCTCTCATTGGCGAGCTCTGTGATTGGTGAGCTCTCTCATTGGTGGTGAGCTCTCTCATTGGTGGTGAGCTCTCTCATTGGTGAGCTCTCTCATTGGTGGTGAGCTCTCTCATTGGTGAGCTCTCTCATTGATGTGCTCTCTCATTGGTGAGCTCTCTCATTGGTGTGCTCTCTCATTGGTGTGCTCTCTCATTGCTGAGCTCTCTCATTGGTGGTGAGCTCTCTCATTGCTGAGCTCTCTCATTGGTGTGCTCTCTCATTGCTGAGCTCTCTCATTGGTGTGCTCTCTCATTGGTGTGCTCTCTCATTGCTGAGCTCTCTCATTGGTGTGCTCTCTCATTGGTGTGCTCTCTCATTGGTGTGCTCTCTCATTGGTGAGCTCTCTCATTGGTGAGCTCTCTCATTGGTGAGCTCTCTCATTGGTGAGCTCTCTCATTGGTGTGCTCTGGCATTGAGAAGACTGAGTACAAGCCAGAGTGTGTAGAATGTAGCTGTGGAGTATGTGGTGGATGCATTATAAAGACATCTATTGTTTAAAGGTAATTGCCCTGGTAATATGCAGCCTGTTGACAGACCAAGTGGGAATGTTAGGGTGGGCCGCTAGTACACTGTTTTAAGGCGGTCTAGGGGATTGTTTAGTTATGCAGTGTATTGGTATGGTGGTCTTCAGTGATCATTTCAAGTCTCAGTCCCTATTGTGTACATAGTGTAGCAGCAGATACTGTACCTCAGGGTGTATGTGTGCGTGGGTATGTCTGTGTGTGTCTGCATGTGTGTGTGCGCATGTGTGTGCGCGCGTGTTTGGCAGGGGATTGTGTGAGTGTCTGAGTGCTGTTGTTTGAGGCTTTTTATATTGCTGGCATGAGAATGCTAAGTTATTAAAATGTAGTTGCGGACTTTAGATTTATTATGAAGGAGAGAATGCCCGGGTGCTTTCTGAGGCGAGACATTGCTGTGTTTGCAGATAAAAGGCTCAGAGATAGTACTTCTGAGCTCACAGCTATTCTCTGTGTCCTGGTGGAGACTGAGAGATATGATTCTGGTAGAAAAGATGTTGACGTATCCCCTCAAACGTTGACAGTGAGATGCCAAGGCTGTGTGGAAACACATATGCACGCATACACTCACAAATTTTCAAAGCCAGATCCATAACACCCACACACTTCACCTTTCTCTTCTCCAGGCATCCTGTGTTATTGCGTTAACCATGTTGGCCAGTGTAATGACACAATAGATAATTCAGTTATCACAACCACAGCTGGATCTGGCTTTGAAAATATCAGGCTTCAGGAGAGAAACATAATGGCCCTCAAGGACACAGTGTACAACCCAACTACTCACACACAGCGGATAGATACGCTCTACTCACACACAGTGGATATATACTCTCTACTCACACACAGCGGATAGATACGCTCTACTCACACACAGTGGATAGATACTCTCTACTCACACACAGCGGATAGATACTCCCTACTCACACACAGCGGATAGATACTCTCTACTCACACACAGCGGATAGATACTCTCTACTCACACACAGCGGATAGATACTCTCTACTCACACACAGCGGATAGATACTCTCTACTCACACACAGCGGATAGATACTCCCTACTCACACACAGCGGGTAGATACTCCCTACTCACACACAGCGGATAGATACTCTTTACTCACACACAGCGGATAGATACTCCCTACTCACACACAGCGGATAGATACTCCCTACTCACACACAGCGGATAGATACTCCCTACTCACACACAGCGGATAGATACTCTCTACTCACACACAGCGGATAGATACTCTCTACTCACACACAGCGGATAGATACTCTCTACTCACACACAGCGGATAGATACTCCCTACTAACACACAGCGGATAGATACTCTCTACTCACACACAGCGGATAGATACTCTCTACTCACACACAGCGGATAGATACTCCCTACTCACACACAGCGGATAGATACTCTCTACTCACACACAGCGGATAGATACTCTCTACTCACACACAGCGGATAGATACTCTCTGCTCACACACAGCGGATAGATACTCTCTGCTCACACACAGCGGATAGATACTCTCTGCTCACACACAGCGGATAGATACTCCCTGCTCACACACAGCGGATAGATACTCTCTGCTCACACACAGCGGATAGATACTCTCTGCTCACACACAGCGGATAGATACTCTCTGCTCACACACAGCGGATAGATACTCTCTGCTCACACACAGCGGATAGATACTCTCTGCTCACACACAGCGGATAGATACTCCCTGCTCACACACAGAGGATAGATACTCTCTACTCACACACAGCGGATAGATACTCCCTACTCACACACAGCGGATAGATACTCTCTACTCACACACAGCGGATAGATACGCTCTACTCACACACAGCGGATAGATACTCTCTACTCACACACAGCGGATAGATACGCTCTACTCACACACAGCGGATAGATACTCCCTACTCACACACAGCGGATAGATACTCTCTACTCACACACAGCGGATAGATACTCTCTACTCACACACAGCGGATAGATACTCTCTACTCACACACAGCGGATAGATACTCTCTACTCACACACAGCGGATAGATACTCTCTACTCACACACAGCGGATAGATACTCCCTACTCACACACAGCGGATAGATACTCTCTACTCACACACAGCGGATAGATACTCCCTACTCACACACAGCGGATAGATACTCCCTACTCACACACAGCGGATAGATACTCTCTACTCACACACAGCGGATAGATACTCTCTACTCACACACAGCGGATAGATACTCTCTACTCACACACAGCGGATAGATACTCTCTACTCACACACAGCGGATAGATACTCTCTACTCACACACAGCGGATAGATACTCTCTACTCACACACAGCGGATAGATACTCTCTACTCACACA
Source organism: Salvelinus fontinalis (assembly GCF_029448725.1). Classification (NCBI taxonomy): domain Eukaryota; kingdom Metazoa; phylum Chordata; class Actinopteri; order Salmoniformes; family Salmonidae; genus Salvelinus; species Salvelinus fontinalis. Next base: position 22,163,821 of record NC_074687.1, read on the forward strand.
CAGCGGATAGATACTCTCTACTCACACACAGCGGATAGATACTCCCTACTCACAAACAGCGGATAGATACTCCCTACTCACACACAGCGGATAGATACTCCCTACTCACACACAGCGGATAGATACTCCCTACTCACACACATCGGATAGATACTCCCTACTCACACACGGCGGATAGATACTCCCTACTCACACACGGCGGATAGATACTCTCTACTCACACACGGCGGATAGATACTCCCTACTCACACACGGCGGATAGATACTCCCTACTCACACACGGCGGATAGATACTCTCTACTCACACACGGCGGATAGATACTCCCTACTCACACACGGCGGATAGATACTCTCTACTCACACACGGCGGATAGATACTCTCTACTCACACACGGCGGATAGATACTCTCTACTCACACACGGCGGATAGATACTCTCTACTCACACACGGCGGATAGATACGCTCTACTCACACACGGCGGATAGATACGCTCTACTCACACACGGCGGATAGATACGCTCTACTCACACACGGCGGATAGATACTCCCTACTCACACACGGCGGATAGATACGCTCTACTCACACACGGCGGATAGATACGCTCTACTCACACACGGCGGATAGATACTCCCTACTCACACACGGCGGATAGATACTCTCTACTCACACACGGCGGATAGATACTCTCTACTCACACACAGCGGATAGATACTCTCTACTCACACACAGCGGATAGATACTCTCTACTCACACACAGCGGATAGATACTCTCTACTCACACACAGCGGATAGATACTCTCTACTCACACACAGCGGATAGATACTCTCTACTCACACACAGCGGATAGATACTCTCTACTCACACACAGCGGATAGATACTCTCTACTCACACACAGCGGATAGATACTCTCTACTCACACACAGCGGATAGATACTCCCTACTCACACACAGCGGATAGATACTCCCTACTCACACACAGCGGATAGATACTCCCTACTCACACACAGCGGATAGATACTCCCTACTCACACACAGCGGATAGATACTCCCTACTCACACACAGCGGATAGATACTCCCTACTCACACACAGCGGATAGATACTCTCTACTCACACACAGCGGATAGATACTCCCTACTCACACACAGCGGATAGATACTCCCTACTCACACACAGCGGATAGATACTCTCTACTCACACACAGCGGATAGATAGTCCCTACTCACACACAGCGGATAGATACTCTCTACTCACATACAGTGGATAGATACTCTCTGTGCTGAAGGAGATGAGGACGTAGAATCAAAACGTTAGAATACTGACTGTTTGCAATTCGTTTTACATTTGTTCTACAGTGTAACCAAATACAAATTCTTGCATCTACACTTTTAACTATTGTTTGTAGAATCACAACCCTAATGTTGGCGAGTAACATTTTTAGCAATGTACAAAACTACATTTAGCAGACTACTTCAGAGACCTTGTAGAGGAGCTGCCTCCCAGGCTGAGGTATATTAACTGACTAGAACTGACAGTGACAGAGTTGCTGCCTCCCAGGAACCATGCTCTGTAGCTGTTGATGACTGTTCTCTCATTGGTAGGTGCTGCCTGGCTATAAATACCAAGCCCAGGTGGAGTGAATAGATCCTGTCCCCTGTCTTTATTAGTCAGGACTCTTCAAATTTTTCTAGCTCTAGACACACAAACACAGAGAGAGAGAAAAAGCAAGACAGGAGAGAGAGCATAGATGTCATGCGTCACTGTCTTCTAGGGTTGTTTTATAACACCATCCTCTCTCTCTCTAGCCTCTATTTTCTGTAGCTAACAACGTTAGCTCCGTCTCTCGTCATCTTGTGTGTTTTTATTTGTGTGTGTGTCAGGGGAATGGACCAGGCACAGAGATAGCACTTGGCAGCATGCCCAAACATCAGGCAAAAATTGGCAGGCAGTTAATACCAAGCAGATACCTGGGAGACACACACACACACACAGCCTAATTTCAGTGCAGCTTCAATACGAAACGGTTTATGACTCACAGTAATTGAATGTGGACAATAGGACATGGTTGTTTATGCCAGATGAAATGTCACGGACATATCCAACTCAGCAGAATACTTGAATTGACACCTTGATGATAAATGTGTTCTCCAACAATCATCTGAACATTCCACTCCCTAAAATGGCTGTCCAATCTCAACATTCCATCATATATTGTAGAGGTCTGCAAACAGGCACACTTCCTTCAACAAACACACTTCCAGCCATTATCCCTGACTATGGCCCCATGGAGGGAGTAGTGTCTGGGGCAGGGAAGCTACCCATTCCCTGGCCTGGGCCCTCCTACCCAGAGAGACTGGAGCACTGCCCAGAACAGGCTGGAAGAGAAGTGAGGGAGAGAGAGGATAGAAAGAGAAAGGAGTGAGAAAATAGGAAGAAAGGGATTGAGGAGGGAGATTAAGGGAGAGAGGGACAGGGTTTGGAGTTGAGAACAAGAGAGAAAATGTATCATTTACAACAGAATGAAAAGATTTAGGCACAATACAGGAGACGATAAAGGGGAGGAAGAGGATATGGATATTGAAAGTGGGACAGCACGAGGGAGAGAGAGAGAGGGAAGCCTCCTCAGATTAAACAATGGAAGTGGGGGGACAGGGACAGGGGTGTCATTGTCCTGCCTGTGAGACTGTGCCGTGTGCCCACAGGAGTAGAAAGGACCGCAGTGGCACTCTGTTTTAGGGACTTTATTTTCTCAGTGACATTTTAACATAAGCTAACTTCCTGACTAATATCTTTCTTTCTGTCTTTCTCCATCTCTCTTTGTCTGTTAGTCTGTTGCATTTTGACACGTTCTTGAATCTCAAGGGCTTATGGAATATAAAATGTGGCTTTTCAATGACATCACACTAACTGCCTTCCATTCCATACACGTACAAGAAAACAAAGTCTGGGTCCAAATACCCATACTTACGTTTTAAATAGTAGGCTTTTTGAGTATGATAAATATAAACGTTTTATAGTACGTGAAATTTTGAAAATGAAGTATCCTTTAAATGCCAGGATGTCATACTCATTTTGGCTTTTCATCTAGTAGAATTCGCTGTGGAAGAGAATCGTCTTTCGTACCTACGCTGAGGCATGAGACCCTGACGAACCGGCGGAGGCAGGGGAGCGTGGAGATCTGTCTCAGGCATGAGAACCTGTAGCGGTTCCCAAACCTGACGTCATTCCCACCGAAACAAAAAAAATACTCCCTGATGCTTCTATAGCGCTGAGAGTCGGGAAGGAAGTTCAGGGAGTGAGTGTTTTAATAAATAAACAGAACATAATACAAAACAAGAACCACTAACAGCACACAGACAAGACACAGAAACAATAACACCTGGGGAAGGATCCAAAGGGAGTGAGAGATAGGGAAGGTAATCAGGGAAGTGATGGAGTCCAGGTGAGTCTGATGACACACAGGTGCCCGTAACGATGGTGCCATGTGTGCGCCATAACGAGCAGCCTGGTGACCTAGAGGCCGGAGAGGGAACACACGTGACACAGACACCAGAGCATATACCACCAGAGAGTTTGTATATATGGATATTATATTTTTCTGTAACTCTCATATCACCCTGACACTTCCTCCAGACTTACAGCTACGTTCACTCCTATCTCAATCTCACTCCAATAGAAATGCTTGGGACATGATCCAGGCATTTCAACAATGTTATGCTCTAGTCTGTAGACTTTATAGGGTGGTGTCTAATGCACAGCAGGTCATTTCATTCCGCTACTGCTTGCTCAGCAGGGACTCCCTCCCTAACTCCTTTAACTGTAACTCAGTGGAGTAGAGTCTTTATCTTGAAAGCTCAGATTGCACTGCCTCAAAAGTGAGGATACATATACAGTAGGATACAGACCCGTTTCGGTGGATATTTAAAAGTAGGAATTTAGAAATGGTGGAGCTGGCAACAAACATTTTAAAACTCTAAAACTTTATCTGGGCAACAGCAGTGATTCACTATACAGATAGACATGCTATCTTCACCCTCATGTTGGTGCTAGCAAGCAGGCTAGGTAGTGCTAGGTATCAACAGCCAATCCAGCAGGGGCTGGAAACTATAGTGAGCTTTGATTGGTCAATATACTGTATGTACTTTTATTTCCCTCTCTCTTTTTCACTTTACCTCCCCTCTTGTCCTCCCTCCCCTTCTTTCCTCCCTCCCCTGTTGGAGCTTAATAAGAAACGTGTGTCTGAGAGCTATGAGGGGACTGTCTTCTCTCTGAGTGTTTGATTGGGAGGGGGAGTATAGGCATGATGTCATCAATGGTGAGATGCAGAGCATCTGTGAGCCATTAGTTTAAAACTCCCCTTACACTCTTCTATAGAGGGGTGTATGTGAATGGGCATTGGTCTGTTCCTTCATAGTAGCATGAATTAACACTAATCTCACTGACCTTACATTATTGTTGTTGTTAGAAATACTGTGGTCACAAAGGTAGCTACAGATTCTGCTGCAGGTAAAAAGAGAGGGAGCAGATTAAGTGATAGGAGTAAGGGATGGGTTTCATCCTTACCTTTAATTGGCTACCTTGTGTGCCAGTGGGGCATTATCAGTCAATGTATTGCGTCGCCATGTTAGCGTGTTTGTTTACTATCTCTAAATCAATGTTCTATATGCTAATGGTACACTCTGCGAAGGGACTAATGGTGGTTGTAAAGTGACCCCTCAGCAGGAAGCATCGATCCAGCTGCTGACTCAGTGGATCATCACATACACACGTACACACACGCATTCACGCACACACACACGCACAGGCACACACACACGCACAGGCACACATTCCCACACACACACACACACACACACACACACACACACACACACACACACACACACACACACACACACACACACACACACACACACACACACACACACACACACACACACACACAGTTCTCATTTGACAGATTTAGCCCGGTGCTAAGGATGTGAAGGGGACTCTTATCGGCAGTGGAAAATGAAAGAGGGATTTTCAGAGAAAGGCAGGAAAGAACAGAGCACATTTTAACTCCAATCTGCTTCAGCATGGGGTCAATAAACCTGCGGCAGGAGTAAAATTGAGTTCAGACCTCCCTCCCTCCACCCATCCCCCCTTTTCTTCCAGTCTCTGACTCATTTTCTGCAGCTCATTTCCTATCACTTCTCCCTCTCTTGGTCTCTGTCTTCTCCTTCTTCCATCCCCTCTTTTCTTGCTATCTCTGACTCTCACTATCGTTTTCCCTCTTCTCCACTCTCCTTCTCTTCTTTCTCTCACTCAGTGACTCTCTTCCCTTCACTCTCTCCTCCAGGCAGCATTGCATGGCTGGCCTCAATTCACAGGGACATCTTACCCAGCCCTACATTTAAACAAGGAGAAGAAGGATAGAGTCAGAAAGCAAGTTGGTGAGGACAGAGAAATAAGACGTGAGAGAAAGAAATAGGAAAGGGTGTTATAAATGAGAGTGACAGATACTTTTTTTAGATAAGCTGTGATGTCTGTCTTTCTTGGAACACCTGTTATTTTCCCATAATACACCTCTACTACCTGTAAAGAGAGAGAGAAGGATGGAGAGAGTATGAGAGAGCACTGACTCACCAAGGTCCAGGCAAGAAGCAACTCTCCAGGGAATTTTCAATGTTTCTGTCACGTTCCTGACCTGTTTTCCATTGTTTTTGTATGTGTTTAGTTGGTCAGGGCGTGAGTTGGGGTGGGCATTCTTTGTTATGTGTTTCTATGTTTGGTTAAATGTGTTGCCTGATATGGTTCTCAATTAGAGGCAGGTGTTTGACGTTTCCTCTGATTGAGAACCATATTTAGGTAGGCTGTTCTCACTGTTTGTCTGTGGGTGATTGTCTTCTGTGTCTGTGTATGTCGCACCACACGGGACTGTTTCGTTGTCGTTCGTGTATGTAGTCTGTTCCTGTTCGTGCGTTCTTCGTGTTATTATGTAAGTTCCATGTTCAGGTCTGTCTACATCGTTTTGTTGTTTTGTAGTTATTCAAGTGTATTTCGTGTCAGTGTTCGTCTTGTTTAATAAATTCATTTATGTCTTCACACAACAATGGAAAACAGGTCAGGAACGTGACAGTTTCCAGTCACAATTTTAATTTATACCTCATATAATGACTTCCATCATATTAATAAAATTAAGCCTGGTTTGTTATAAGGTCACTTTAATACGGTAGCTAGTGTAAGCCTATAGGACCTCCTATCTAGCTATGGTTCAGCTAAACAGTTTGTCTAGCTAGCTTTTAAATGTGAGATTCTTCAAAGTAGCCACCCTTTGCCTTGATGAAAGCTTTGCACACTCTTGGCATTCTCTCAACCAGCTTCATGAGGTAGTCACCTGGAATGCATTTCAATTAACAGGTGTGCCTTGTTAAAAGTTAATTTGTAGAATTTCTTTCCTTAATGCGTTTGAGCCAATCAGTTGTGTTGTGACAAGGTAGGGGTGGTATACAGAAGATAGCCCTATTTGCTAAAATACCAAGTCCATATTATGGAAAGAACAGCTCAAATAACCAAATAGAAATGGCAGTCCATCATTACTTTAAGACATACAAGTAATTCACTCTGGAAAATTTCAAGAACTTTGAAAGTTTCTTCAAGTGCATCTGCAAAAACCATCAAGCGCTATCATAAAACTGACTCTCATGAGGACCGCCACAGGAAAGGAAGACCAGAGTTACCTCTGCTGCAGAGGATAAGTTCATTAGAGTTACCAGCCTCAGAAATTGCAACCCAAATAAATGCTTCACAGAGTTCAAGTAACAGACACATCTCAACATCAATTGTTGAGAGGAGACTGCGGCCTTCATGGTCGAATTGCTGCAAAGATACCACTAATGAAGGACACCAATAAGAAGAAGAGACTTCCTTTGGCCAAGAAACACGAGCAATGGACATTAGACCATGGAAATCTGTACTGTGGTCTGATGAGGCCCAATTTGAGATTTTTGGTTCCAACCGCCATGTCTTTGTGAGACGCAGAGTAGGTGAACAGTTGATTTCCGAATGTGTGGTTCCCACCGTGAAGCGAGGTGGTGTGGGGGTGCTTTGCTGGTGACACTGTCAGTGATTTATTTATTCAAGGCACACTTAACCAGCATGGCTACCACAGCATTTTGCAGCAATATGCCATCCCATCTGGTTTGCGCTATATTAGACTATCTTTTGTTTTTCAACAGGACAATGATCCAAAACACACCTCCAGGCTGTGTAAGGGCTATTTGACCAAGAAGGAGAGTGATGGAGTGCTGCATCAGATGACCTGGCTTCCACAATCACCTGACCTCAACCCAACTGAGATGGTTTGGGATGAGTGGGACCACAGAGTGAAGGAAAAGCAGCCAACAAGTGCTCAGCATATGTGGGAACTCCTTCAAGACTGTTTGAAAAGCATTCCTGTGATGGGTGCTTTGCATTCCTGTGACCATGTGCCACACATGGTGTGGGGGTGCTTTGCTAGCGACATTGTCAGTGATTTATTTAGAATTCAAGGCACACTTAACCAGCATGTCTACCACAGCATTCTGCAGCAATACGCCATTCCCATCTCGTTTAAGCTTGGTGGGAAAATAATTTGTTTTTCAACAGGACAATGACACAACAAACCTCCAGGCTGTGTAAGGGCTATTTGACCAAGAAGGAGAGTGATGGAGTGCTGCATCAGATGACCTGGCCTCCACAATCACCCGACCTCAACCCAATTGAGATGGTTTGAGATGAGATGGACCGCAGAGTGAAGGAAAAGCAGCCAACAAGTACTCATCATATGTGGGAACTCCTTCAACATTTTTTGGTTACTACATGATTCCATATGTGTTATTTCATAGTTTTGATCTCTTCACTATTATTCTTATTTACATAAGTATTCATAAGAGTCAATACTTTGTGGAAGCACATTTGGTAGTGATTACAGCTGTGAGTCTTTCTTGGTAAGTCTCTAAGAGCTTTCCACACCTGGATTCTGCAACATTTGCCCATTTATTATTTTCAAAATTCTTCAAGCTCTGTCAAATTGGTTATTGATCATTGCTAGACAACCATTTTCAGGTATTGCCATTTATTTTCAATAGATTTAAGTCAAAACTGTAACTAAGCCACTCTTGAACATTCACTGTGTTCTTGGTATCCAATTCCAGTTTATATTTGGCCTTGTGTTTTAGGTTATTGTCCTGCTGAAAGGTGAATTAATCTTCTAGTATCTGGTGGAAAACTGACGAAACCAGGATTTCCACTAGGATTTTGCCTGTGCTTAGCTTAGCTCCATTTAGTTTATTTTCGTCCTGAAAAACTCCACAGTCCTTAACAATTACAAGCATACCCATAATACCACTATGCTTGAAAATATGTAGAAAAAGGGGGATACCTAGTCAGTTGTACAACTGAATGCATTCAACTGAAATGCGTCTTCCACATTAAACCCAACCCCTCTGAATCAGAGAGGTGCGGGAGCTGCCTTAATCGACATCCACATCACCTGGGGAACAGTGGGTTGGTTAACCACCTTGCTAAGAGGCAGATTGACAGATTTTTACCTTGTCAGCTTGGGGATTCGATCCAGCAACCTTTCAGTTACTCGCCCTATGCTCTAACCACTAAGCTACCCCATAGTTGTACTCAGTAATGTGTTGTATTGGATTTTTCCAATTGAGGACATCTCCTTTGTCTTGATCACGTTGAGGTTGTTGTTGTCCTGGCACCACACTGCCAGGTCTCTGACCACCTCCCTATACGCTGTCTCATTGTTGTCGGTGATCAGGCCTACCACTGTTGTGTCATCGGCAAGGACTTTTTGTATTGAGGACAAAAAGTTTATTGCTTTGCCACATTTTTTGCAGTGCTACTTTAGTGCATTCATACAAACAGGATGAATGTTTTGGAATATTTTTATTCTGTACAGGCTTCCTTCTTTTCACTCTGTAAATGAGGTTGGTATTGTTGAGTAACTACAATGTTGCTGATCCCTCTGGAGTTTTCTCCTATCACAGCCATTAAACTCTAACTGTTTTAAAACTTCTTATGGCTGCAATCCCGTTAACGGGATGATATGACAACAGCCGGTGAAAGTTCAGGGCACCAAATTCAAACAACAGAAATCTCATAATTAAAATACCTCAAACATACAAATATCTTATACCATTTTAAAGGTAATCTTGTTGTTAATCCCACCAAATTGTCCGATTTCAAATAGGCTTTACAGCGAAAGGACCACAAACGATTATGTTAGGTCACCGAAAAATCACAGACAAACACAGTCATTTTTCCAGCCAAAGACAGGAGTCACAAAAAGCAGAAAAAGAGATAAAATGCATCACTAACCTTTGATGATCTTCATCAGATGACACTCATAGGACTTCATGTTACACAATACATATATGTTTTGTTCGATAAAGTTTATATTTATATCCAAAAACCTCAGTTTACATTGGCGCCATGTTCAGAAATGCCTCAAATATCCGGAGAAATTGCAGAGAGCCACGTCAAATAACATAAATACTCATCATAAACTTTGATGAAAGATACATGTTTTACATAGAATTAAAGATACACTTGTTTTTAATGCAACCGCTGTGTCAGATTTCAAAAAGCTTTATGGCAAAAGCACAATATTCAATAACCTGAGAACAGCGTTCAGCCACAAAAGGAAGCCATACAGTTAAATACATATAAATCTTCACTTACCTTTGCTGATCATCGTCGTAATGCACTCACAGGACTCCCACTTCCACAAGAAATGTTTGTTTTGTTCGGTAATGTCCATCATTTATGTCCAAATAGCTATTTTTGTTAGTGTGTTTGGTAAACAAATCCAAATTCAGGAAGCGCGTTCACTAAAACCTGACGAAATGTCCAAAAGTTCCGTAACAGTCAGTAGAAACATGTCAAATGATGTATTGAATCAATCTTTAGAATGTTTTTAACATAAATCTTCAGTAACGTTCCAACCGGAGAATTACATTGACTTCAGATGTGCGATGGAACAGAGCTACCTCTCATGTGAACGCGCATGGTCAGAGCATGGTCAGGTCATGATAGACCTGACTAATTCCTGTCTCCTTCGGCCCCACTTCACAGTAGAGGTATCAGACAAGGTTCTATAGACTGTTGACATCTAGGGGAAGGCGTAGGAAGTGCAAACTCATCCATATCCCACTGTGTATCCAATAGGGTCTTGGTTGAAAATCAACCAACCTCAGAATTCCCACTTTCTGTTTGGATTTTTTCTCAGGTTTTTGAGTTCTGCCATATGAGTTCTGTTATACTCACAGACATCATTCAAACAGTTTTAGAGACTTCCGAGTGTTTTCTATCCAATACGAATAATAATATGCATATATTAGCAACTGGGACTGAGGAGCAGGCAGTTTACTATGGGCACCTCTGGGAACCTTTCATCCAAGCTACTCAATACTGCCCCTGCAGCCATAAGAAGTTAACGTCAATGTTGGTCTCACTGTGAAATCCCTCAGCACTTTTCTTTCTCTCCTTCAACTGAGTAAGGAAGGACGCCTGTATCTTTGTAGTGACTGGGTGTATTGATTTACAATCCAAGGTGTGATTAATAATGTCACAATGCTCAAAGTGATATTCAATGTCTACTTTTTATTAGTACCCATCTACCAATAGGTACTATTCTTTGTGAGGCATTGGAAAACCTCCCTGGTCTTTGTGGTTGAATCTGTGTTTGAAATACACTGCTCGAATGAGGGACCTTACAGATAATTGTATGTGTGGGGTACAGAGACGAGGTAGTCATTCAAAAATCCTGTTAAACACTATTATTGCACATAGAGTGAGTCCACGCAACTTATTATGTGATTTCTTAAGCACATTTTTACTCCTGAACTTATGTATGCTTGCCATGATAAAGGGATTGAATACTTATAGACCCAGACATTTCAGCTTTTCATTTGTACTTAATTTCAAAAGTTTCCAAAAACCTAATTCCACTTTGAGATGATGGATTATTGTGTGTAGGCCAGTAACCAAAAAATCCCAATTTGATCCATTTAAAATTCAGGCTCGAACACAACATATTGTGTAAAAAGTAAAAAGGGTGTGAATACTTTCTGAAGGTACTGTATATGTCCATATCTACCTCAATTACCTTGTACCCTTAAATCAAATCAAATCAAATGTTATTATTCACATGAACCAAATACAACAGCTGTAGACCTTATAGCTGACTGTCATGGCTGTCATGACTGTCATGGAGTGCTTGGACCATGTTAGTTTGTTGGTGATGTGGACACCAAGGAACTTGAAGCTCTCAACTTGCTCCACTGCAGCCCCGTCGATGACAATGGGGGCATGACGGGTCCTCTTTTTCCTGTAGTCCACAATCATCTCCTTTGTCTTGATCACGTTGAGGGAGATGTTGTTGTCCTGGCCCCACAATGCCAGGTCTCTGACTTCCTCCCTATAGGCTGTCTCGTCGTTGTCGGTGATCAGGCCTACCACTGTTGTGTCATCAGCAAATGTAATGATGGTGTTCGGGTCGTGCCTGGCCGTGCAGTCATGAGTGAACAGGGGGTACAGGAGGGGGCTGAGCACGCACCCATCAGGGGCCCCTGGGTTGAGGATCAGCGTGGCAGATGTGTTGTTACCTACCCTTACCAGCTGGGGGCGGCCCGTCAGGAAGTTTAGTCCCAGGGTGCTTAGCTTATTGATGAGCTTTGAGTGCACTATGGTGTTGAACGCTGAGCTGTTGTCAATGAATAGCATTCTTATATAGGTGTTCATTTTGTTCAGGTGGGAAAGAGCAGTGTGGAGTGCAATAGAGACTGCATCATCTGTGGATCTTTTGGGGCAGTATGCAAATTGGAGTGGGTCTAGGGTTTCTGGGATAATAGTGTTGATGTGAGCCATGAACAGCCTTTCAAAGCACTTCCTGGCTACAGACATGAGTGCTACAGGTCGGTAGTCATTTAGGCAGGTTACCTTAGTGTTCTTGGGCACAGGCACTATGGTGGTCTGCTTAAAACATGTTGGTGTTACAGACTCGGACAGGGAGAGGTTGAAAATGTCAGTGAAGACACTTGCTAGTTGGTCAGCGCATGCTCGGAATACATGTCTTAGTAATCCGTCTGGCCCTGCGGCCTTGTGAAGGTTGACCTGTCTTAAGGTCTTACTCACATCGGCTGCGGAGAGCGTGATCACACAGTCTTCCGGTACAGCTGGTGCAGTCATGGATGTTTCAGTGTTTTTTTGCCTCGAAGCGAGCATAGAAGTAGTTTAGCTCGTCCGGTAGGCTCATGTCACTAGGCAGCTCTCGGCTGTGCTTCCCTTTGTAGTCTGTAATGTTTGCAGGTTCTGCCCCATACGACAAGCGTCAGAGCTGGTTTAGTGCGACTCAATCTTAGTCCTGTATTGACGCTTTGCCTGTTTGATGGTTCGTCGGAGGGCATAATGGGATTTATTATAAGTTTCCCGGGTTAGAGTCCCGCTCCTTGAAAGCGGCAGCTCTATCCTTTAGCTCAGTGCGGATGCTGCCTGTAATCCATGGCTTCTGGTTGGGGTATGTACGTACGGTCACTGTGGGGACGACGTCATCGATGCACTTATTGATGAAGCCAATGACAGATGTGGTGTACTCCTCAATGCCATTTGAGGAATCCCGGAACATATTCCAGTCTGTGCTTGCAAAACAGTCGTGTAGCTTAGCATCTGCTTCATCTGACCACTTTTTTATTGATCTAGACACGGGTTCTTCCTGCTTTAATTTTTGCTTGTAAGCAGGAATCAGGAGGATGAAATTATGGTCAGATTTGCCAAATGGAGGGCGAGGGAGAGCTTTGTATGCATCTCTGTGTTTGGAGTATTCGTGGTCCAGAGTTCTTTTCCCTCTGGTTGCACATTTAACATGCTGATAGTAATTTGGTAAAACGGATTTAAGTTTCCCTGCATTAAAGCATTGTTTGCTTTTGGCGGGATACAGCTCATTCAATGCTCATTCAATGCTATCTTAGTGCCAGCCTCTAACTGTGGTGGTATGTAAACAGCTAAAAATAATATAGATGAAAACTTTCTCTGTAGGTAACGTGGTCTGTATCTTATCATGAGAAACTCTACCTCAGGCGAGCAATAGCTCGAGACTTCCTTAGATATCGTGCAGCAGCTGTTGTTTACAAAAATACATCATCCTCCGCCCCTTGTCTTACCAGACGCCGCTGTTCTATCCTGCCGTATTACCAGCCAGCTGTATGTTGATATTTTCGTCGTTTAGCCACGACTCCGTGAAGCATAAGATGTTCCAGTTTTTAATGTTCCGTTGGTAGTTTAATCTTCACAATAACTCGGCCATTTTATTGTCCAAACATTGCATGTTTGCTAGTAGAATTGAGGGGAGTGGGGGTTTATTCGATTGCCTCCGACTCCTCAGAAGGCAGCCCGCCCTCCAGTCTCTCTTTCTCCACCAACACTTCACGCAGATTACTTGGGTCAGGTTCTTGTTCCCGAGTGAGCCGTATATCCTCCGCCTCGGGCTCGTCAGAGTGGTGAAAGGAGAAAAAGGATTCTGCTTTTCCACGGTGAGTAATCACAGTCCTGATGTCTAGAAGTTATTTTCGGTCATAAGAGATGGTAGCGGCAACATTATGTACAAAACATCCACTCGCTACTTGTACCCCGTGTATATAGCCAAGTTATCGTTACGTATTGTGTATTTATTCCTTGTGTTATTACCTTTCTATTATTTGAACATGTTTCTCTCTGCGTTGTTGGAAAGGGCCCATAAGTAAGCATTCCACTGTTAGTCTACATCTGTTGTTTACGAAGCATGTGACAAATACAATTTGATTTGATAAAAATGACACTATGATAACGCTACTGTACTTTTATATTTATATGGGAGAAATAAACATTCATTACTGATATGCTAACATTACTTGATCATGAAGAATATTGTTAGTTAGCTAGCTAGCAAGAAAATAAACCCTTTAATTGTCTGCACATGCTTGTGAATTGTTGTATTATTCAAGAGTGTAATATAGTTTCGTTGCTTTATTCAATATTGTATTATGTTTTAGAAGAAAAGTTGCTTGGATTGTTAAATAGTTTGTGCTTACTAGCTAGTGGCTACTGGGATATTTACGGTCAATTTGAGCTGCCAAGAACGTCACGTTGCCAGCCACAACGAAAGGGAAGGATGTAATGTGAATTGAAAAGTAGAAATCTCTTTCACCACTCCTCATACTCCCCTTCATGTCTCGTAGTGGAAATAGGACCTAAGCTGATTGATACCCATTCATAAGCCAATCAGTAATCACACCCAGACAACTCTTAATCGCTATTGGCTCAGATGGGACAGAATGTGTTTTACCTTTTTGATTCAAATTAACAAAGTTCATTACTTTACCCAAGATTTTAAGAGCCTCTGTGTGTTGTGTGTGTGCGCGTGTGTGTGTGTGTGTGCAGTGGCATACTGCCATTTAGCCAGGACCCTTGTTAGGTCTGAGCAATCCCCCCCACGTGTCTCTCTCTCTGAGCCTTGCATCTCCTGTCACCATAGCAACTTCCCATTTGGAGCGGGTGGAACAAAAACTGCTCTCTCACTCTGAGCACTCATTAGCAAAATGTCAGGGTGGTTCTGCAGGCTTTATTTGGAGAGATGGTGCAGTGGAGCTGGAGCTAAGCTAAGCTAAACTAAGGATAGCTAAACTAAGCTTAGCAGCAGCAACCCATCTATTACTCTGCTGGGGTTATCAGAGAGGAACTGCAGGTTTAAACAAGCTCCTCTCTCTGGCCATCTGTAGCTAACTGTCTGAATGGACCATACTACTCTACTAGCCCTCGGGGGGGGGGGGGGGGGGGTTTGAAGATGGATTACAGTATGACTCAAGCAATGGTGTGTGTGGAAGGGGGGGGTGGGAGGGTTGGTGGTGTTAGTGTGTGCTTGTCTTTGTTTTTCTTCCACCAAGCAGGGTTGTTTGTTAGTGTGTGTTTGTGTGTGTGTAGGGTGCATTTTAGGTTTTCCACCAAGCAGGGTTGTGTGCTTGTGTATATTTGTGTGTGTGTGTGTGGGTGTGTGTTTGCTTTTCAACCAAAATAACAGACTTGTAGTCTGGTTGGCAATGACATTCACCCAGGTTTCTTGCTCTATTCCCCCTTCCTCCTTTGTCTCTCTAGTTAGTACAGTACAATAGGCTGTGTAACTTCCTTATGACCTCCATGGTAGCCTGGCAGTTGTGATCAATGTGGGAAGAGTTTTACTACATATATATCTAGCAATCTGACTATACACCAGAGAACACACACAGGAGAGAGATCATTTAGGTGTAATCAATGTTGGAAGACATTCCTTGTGTGTGTGTGTGTGTGTGTGTGTGTGTGTGTGTGTGTGTGTGTGTGTGTGTGTGTGTGTGTGTGTGTGTGTGTGTGTGTGTGTGTGTGTGTGTGTGTGTGTGTGTGTGTGTGTGTGTGTGTTTTTAAAACAGGGTGTATCCACATCTGTTATCTGAGCTGTATTTTCCTTTGGGCCTATTCCCATGGTCTGTGTGATTCTCATTCCCTGCTCCTTCAGTTGCTTGCCTCCACTCTGCTCCGCTTTCCTCACTTGTGTGTGTGTGTGTGTGTGTGTGTGTGTGTGTGTGCGTACATCTGTGAGTCATGGAATGTGGTGGTACTCCTTGGAGTCTCCTGTGATCTGCCTTGAAAGGAATGGGTGAATGTCATTGCCAACAAGACTATCATTCTGTTCTTTACGTGGAAAAGCAAATGCAAAGCCCCCCCCAGAAATAAACACAACCCTGTTTAATGGAAAGCTTAAACACACCTACACAAACAAATACCCACTAACATACAACCCTGGTCAGTGGAAAAGCCAACACAGAACCCAAACCGGCTGCGCGCGTGCGCCATCGTGCGCTATCGTGCATACATTTATTTTGTCTCCCTACACCAAACGCGATCACGACACGCAGGTTAAAATATCAAAACAAACTCTGAACCAATGACATTAATTTGGGGACAGGTCGAAAAGCATTAAACATGTATGGCAAATAAGCTAGTTAGCTTGCACTTGCTAGCTAATTTGTCCTGGGATATAAACATTGAGTTGTTATTTTACTTGATATGCACAAGGTCCTCTACTCCAACAATTAATCCACACGTAAAACGGTCAACCGAATCGTTTCTAGTCATCTCTCCTCCTTCCAGGCTTTTTCATCTTTGAACTTATATGGTGATTGGCATCTACACTTTTACCACGACAACCGGCAAAACATTTAGTCTTTCAATCACCCACGTGGGTATAACCAATGAGGAGTTGGCACGTGGGTACCTGCTTCTATAAACCAACGAGGAGATGGGAGAGGCAGGACTTTCAACGCGATCTGCGTCAGAAATAGAAAGGAGTTCTATTTTATCCCTTGGCATCGCAGACGCTCGTTGGCGTGCGCGAGCAGTGTGGGTGCAATAATTGAATAACATGGATTTCTAAATGTATTTTGCGACGCTTGCGCACGCAATGTGTCCGGTCTGGTCAGCATGTAAGACACTCCTACACAAGCAAATACACACTAACAAACAACCCTGTTTGGTGAAAAGCTAAGACACACCAAAACAAACAAATACATACTAACAAACAACCCTGTTTGGTGAAAAGCTAAGACACACCAACACAAACAAATACATACTAACAAACAACCCTGTTTGGTGAAAAGCTAAGACACACCAACACAAACAAATACACACTAACAAACAACCCTGTTTGGTGAAAAGCTAAGACACACCAAAACAAACAAATACACACTAACAAACAACCCTGTTTGGTGAAAAGCTAAGACACACCAAAACAAACAAATACACACTAACAAACAACACTGTTTGGTGGTGTGTTTGCTGGAAAAGTAAAACACACACATAGTTAGACCGAGAGGGGGTAGTTGGGAGGGCTGTGAAGCTACTCTCAGAGCTGTGCTTGGCAGCTGGTAATTGGCTGGCCTGTTGCTCATGTGAACTACTTGGCAAGTGTACTGCCCTTGTTTCAGGGGAGAGGAGGCAGACATTTAAAGAAACAAAGGAAATAAAGAGCAACAGAAAAATAGAAAAGTGTGGAGAGATTGAATGAAACCAATAAAATGAAATCAAAATCTTTTAGGATTTTCAGACCGTTAGTGTGTGTTCTGCATGACACCATATCTATTCTACACAATACAGTTGGTAGAGTTCTACTGTTCACACACACTCACTTTTGCTCATGCCATCCAAAACTGCCTCTATCACCACATTATGTTGGCTGGGTTCTTCCACTGATGAGAAGTCATGTTACACCCAGAGGTTGAGGTTTACTACTGGCCACTTCCTGTTTACACCCCTGCGTGTCCTCTCTTGAGGTGAGCTTAAGCATGGCTGGCATGGTAACTAACGGACGCCACATACAGCAGTGAATGTGAGAGACCTTCACTTAAGTAGAGATAGAGAGAACCTGTCAGTGCTCTATATAAAGGGAAATTGCCCGTTGTCATGGCAATGAAATAGTGCCTTCTGGGAGTTTGTGGCGAAAGTTGTGCCACTCCAGTAAGACATCAGCTCTCGACTTCATGGCTGATGTACGTAATTTAATCTCACAAGCCCTATCCCACCTGGACAAGAGAAACACCTATGTAAGCATGCTGTTCATCAACTACAGCTCAGCCTTCAACACCACAGTGCCCTCCAAGCTGATCACTAAGCTCAGGGCCCTGGGTCTGAACCCTTCCCTGTGTAACTGGATCTCGGACTTTCAGATGGGCTGCCCCCAAGTGGTGAAGGTAGGCAACAACACCTCTGCCACGCTGATTCTCAACAGGGGAGCCACCTGTACTCCCTGTTCACCCATGACTGCCTGGCCACGCAGTGGTGCCAGGAAAATAACTTCTCCCTCAACATCACCCAAACGAAGGAACTGATTGTGGACTGCTGGAGACAGCAGAGAAAGCACGCCCACATCAACATTGACAGAGCCACAACGGAATTATTTTTATTAGGATCTCTTTTAGTCCTCATTTGGTCTCATCTTCCAAGAGTCCTTAAACATTAAAATACAATTTATAATACAGTCATATGTCCACATATAACACACTGTTACAAAAAACAGAGATAATACACTGCCATATTGACCAGATAAATACTCTGACAGTCTGAAAATATAGATTGGTTCCTTCATCTACCACAGTGAAGTTCCTCGGCGTGCACATCACTGACAACCTAAAATGATCCCTTCACACAGACAGTGTGGTGAAGAAATTTGGAGGCTGAAGAAATGTGTTTTTGCCCCTCATAAACTTCTACAGATGCACCTTTTGGGCTTTATCACCACCTGATACGTAAACTGCACCGTCTGCAACTGCAGGGCTCTCCAGTGGGTGGTGCAATCAGCCCAACACATCACCGGGAGCACTCTGCCTGCCCTCCAGGTCCTCTGCAGCACCCAGTGTCACAGGAAGGCCAAGAAGATCATCAAGGACCTCAGCCACCTGAGCCACGGCCTGTTCACCCCACTATCATCCAGAAGGCAGAGACAGTACAGATGCATCAAAGCTTAGACCGAGAGACTGAAAAAACAGCTTGTATCTCCAGGCCATCAGACTGTTAAATAGTAACTACTAGCCGGCCTCCATCCATAACCCTACCCTGAACCTTAGTCACTGTTACTAGCCAGTTACCAACGGGTACTCTACCCTGCACCTTAGAGACTGCTGTCATATGTACATAGTCATTGAATACTGGTCACTTAAATAATGTTACATACTGTTTCATCCACTTCATATGCATTGTATTCTAGCCATGGCTCATCCTATATACTGTAACGCCATAGGGCGGGGCACGATTGGCCCAGCGTCATCCAGGTTAGGGGAGGGTTTGGCCGGGGTAGGCCGTCATTGTAAAATAATAATTTGTTCTTGACTGACTAGCCTAGTTAAATAAAGGTTAAAAAAATACTGTGATACACACCTTTTCTATTCATATACTGTCCATGCTGTCTATACCTCATTCCATTATTTATATATATCAGTCGTGAAGAGGGCACGACAAAACCTATTCACCCTCAGGAGACTGAAAAGATTTGGCATGGGTCCTCAGATCCTCAAAAGGTTCTACAGCTGCACCATCGAGAGCATCCTGACTGGTTGCATCACTGCCTGGTATGGCAACTGCTCGGCCTCCGACTGCAAAGCACTACAGATGGTAGCGCATACGGCCCAGCTTCCTGCCATCCAGGACCTCTATACCAGGCGGTGCCCTAAAATTGTCAAAGACACCAGCCACAGACTGTTCTCTGTGCTACCGCACGACAAGCGGTACCAGAGTGCCAAGTCTAGGTCCAAGAGGCTTCTCAACAGCTTCTACCCCCAAGCCATAAGACTCCTGAACATCTAATCAAATGGCCACCCAGACTATTTGCGTTGCCCCCCGTTTTACAATGCTGCTACTCTCAGTTATTATCTATGAACAGTCACTTTAATAACTCTACCTACTTTAATATATTACCTCAATTACATGGACTAACCAGTGCCCCTGCACATTGATTCTGTACCAGTACCCCCTGTAGGCAAGTCAGTTAAGAACACATTCTTATAAACAATGATAGCTTAGGAACAGTGGGGTAACTGCCTTGTTCAGGAGCAGATTTTTTACTTGTCAGCTCAGGGATTTGATCTAGCAACCTTTCGGTTAATGGCCCAATACTCTAACCACGAGGCTACCTGTCACCCCGCAAATGATATGAAGATTTTTCCACTTTGCCAGCTCAGGGATTCAAACCAGTGACCTTTCAGTTACTGGCTCAATGCTCTTAACTACAAGGCTACCTGCTGCCACAATGCGAATATGACCAACAATGCAGTTTCAAGAGAAATAGCTCTTTAATTATTTGTTACTTTTATTTCCTCTTTTTTTAAGGTATTTTTCTTGAAACTGCATTGTTGGTTAAGGGCCTGTAAGTAAGCATTTCACTGTAAGGTCTACACCTGTTGTATTCGGCGCATGTGACAAATAACATTTGATTTGATACAACATTTGATTTGATTTGAGCTTGTATTCGCATGCGCGCGACTATGTATGTGTGTACGTTTGCTGGTTGTATTATTGTGGTTTCTGAGGGGTTGAGGGTGATTTTGTAGTGAAACTGACAGTATCGTGATGGAGAGTAATTTAGTAGCACACTGAACCTCACCCCTTCTGTTTGAAACCACTGATTCTATTTCAAACACTGGCTCTGAGAATAGTGTAACAGTTCCACCTTGTGTCTGATATATGTTATCACAGTATTTTATCCAGGGCGTGTGTCCTTAGTGCTGACAGTGTGCTTACGTGTGAGTTTTAAATGCCAAAGCTGTGTGTGTGTGTGTTTTCAATACTAACAGTGTGTGCTTTCTCTTTCATCAGGAGGTGCAGACTAAGAGTAAGGTTTGTGCCAATGTGTTCTGTGGCGCAGGAAGAGAGTGTGCAGTCACTGAGAAGGGAGAACCCAGCTGCTTGTGTATAGAGGTGAGTCAAATCATGGTCATATACACAGTATACAGTGTAACCGGTGCTATGAAATGCTTACTAGAAAACTTCCTCACCATGCAATGTAAACAATAAGTACAAGACAAGAGCAAGAGTACGTAAATAGTCAACACAAATACTACACTACTGTTCAAAGGTTTGGGGTCAGTTAGACATTTCCTTGTTTTCCATGAAAACATACATGAAATGAGTTGCAAAATGAATAGGAAGTATATTCAAGACAGGGGGAGAAGCGCTACGGTACCGCTTGCCGTGCGGTAGCAGAGAGAACAGTCTATGACTAGGGTGGCTGGCCAGTATTTGGGGCTTTCCTCTGACACCGCCTGGTATAGAGCTCCTTGATGGCAGGAAGCTTGGCCCCAGTGTTGTACTGGGCTGTTCGCACTACCCTCTGTAGTGCCTTGCGGTCGGAGGCCGAGCAGTTGCCGTACCAGACAGTGATGCAACCAGTCAGGATGTTGTCGATGGTGCAGCTGAAGAACCTTGTGAGGATCTGAGGACCCATGCCGAATCTTTTCAGTCTCCTGAGAGGGAATAGGCTTTGTCGTGCCCTCTTCACGACTGTCTTGATGTGCTCTCAACCTGCTCCACTGCAGCCTCGTCGATGAGACGGGGCTTTGTCTTGATCACGTTGAGGGAGAGGTTGTTGTCCTGGCACCACACGGCCAGCTCTTTGACCTCCTCCCTATAGGCTGTCTCGTCGTTGTCGGTGATCAGGCCTACCACTGTTGTGTCATCAGCAAATGTAATGATGGTGTTGGAGTCGTGCCTGTCCGTGCAGTCATGAGTGAACAGGAGGGGGCTGAGCACGCACTGCTGGGTTGAGGATCAATGTGGCGGATGTGTTGTTACCTACCCTTACCAGCTGGGGGAGGCCCGTCAGGAAGTCCAGGATCCAGTTGCAGAGGGATGTGTTTAGTCCCAGGGTCCTTAGCTTATTGATGAGCTTTGAGGGCACTATGGTGTTGAACGCTGAGCTGTTGTCAATGAATAGCATTCTCACATACAGTGGGGAGAACAAGTATTTGATACACTGCCGATTTTGCAGGTTTTCCTACTTACAAAGCATGTAGAGGTCTGTAATTTTTATCATAGGTACACTTCAACTGTGAAGTTGAACAAAATCCAGAAAATCACATTGTATGATTTTTAAGTAATTAATTTGCATTTTATTGCATGACATAAGTATGGACAACCTATACTCCACACACAGACACGTATACAAAGCTCTCCCTTGCCCTCCATTTGGCAAATCTGACTATAGGTCTATCCTCAAGATTCCTGCTTACAAGCAAAAATGAAAGCAGGAAGCACCAGTGACCAAATAAATAAAAAACTGGTCAGATGAAGCAGATGCTAAACTACAGGACTGTTTTGCTAGCACAGACAATGATATGTTCCGGGATTCCTCCGATGGCATTGAGGAATACACCAATACATCAGTCATTGGCTTCATCAATAAGTGCATCGATGACGTCGTCCCCACAGTGACCGTATGTACATACCCCAACCAGAAGCCATGGATTACAGGCAGCATCCGCACTGAGCTAAAGGCTAGAGCTGCCGCTTTCAAGGAGCGGGACTCTAACCCGGGAAACTTATAATAAATCCCATTATGCCCTCCGACGAACCATCAAACAGGCAAAGCGTTAACTCCTTATGGGCAGGTGGGATAGTAGCGTCCCACCTGGCCAACATCCGGTGAAATTGCAGAGCGCGAAATTCAAACTACAGAATTATAAATATTTAACTTCCATAAAATCACAAGTGTAATACATCAAAATAAATCCGAACTTCTTGTTAATCCAGCCGCTGTGTCAGATTTCAAAAAGGCTTTATGGCGAAAGCACACCATGCGATTATCTGAGGACAGCACCCCACATACAAAACCATGAAAGACATATTTCAACCAGGCAGGTGCGACACGAAGGTCAGAAATAGCGATATAATAAATGCCTTACCTTTGATGATCTTTTTCTGTTGGCACTCCAAAAAGTCCCAGTTACATCACAAATGGTCCTTTTGTTTGATAATGTCCTTCTTTGTATCCATAAAAACTAAGTTTAGCTGGCGCGCTTCAGTCAATAATCCACCCAGTTTCCCTCCATCAAAATGCATACAAAATGAATCCCAAACGTTACTAATAAACTTTTCCAAACAAGTCAAACAACGTTTATAATCAAACCTTAGGTACCCTAATAAATAAATAAAATATACAATTTAAGACGGAGAATCGTTATTGTCTTTACCGTAGGAAAATACCAAAAAACGCGCTCTCATTCACACGCTTGGAAACACTACAGCCAAAATGGGAGCCCCCTAGAAAAACAAATTTCTGGCTAATTTGTCCTAAAACGAGCCTGGAACTCTTTATAAAGATTGTTGACATCTAGTGGAAGCCCTAGGAACTACAATCTGGGAGGACTTTGCCTTATAATAAAAGTGACAGCCAATGAAAATAGTGGTAGGCTGAGTTTTTTTGGGGGGGGTGGTTTGTCCTTGCCGTTTCGCTTGCCATATCAGTTCTGTTATACTCACAGACATTATTTTATCGGTTTTAGAAACATTAGCTTGTTGTCTATCCAAATCTACCAATTATATGCATATCCTAGCTTCTGGGCCTGAGTAACAGGCAGTTTACTTTGGGCACGCTTTTCTTCCGGATGTGAAAATACTGCCCCCTACCCAAGAGAGGTTAATACAGGACTAAGATTGAATCGCACTACACCGCCTCTGATGATCGTCGGATGTGGCAAGGCTTACAAACCATTGCAAACTACAAAGGGAAGCACAGCCGAGAGCTGCCCAGTGACCTGAGGCGGAGGACCTCAGGTGAGCAATAGCTCGAGACTTCCTTAGATATCGTGCACCAGCTGTTATTTACAAAAATACATCGTCCTCCGCCCCTTGTCTTACCATACACCGCTGTTCTATCCTGCAGTTATAGTGTGTATCAACCAGTATGTTGATAGTTTTGTCGTTCAACCACGACTCCGTGAAGCATAAGATTATACAGTTTTTAATGTCCGTTGGTTGTTTAATCTTTTGTGTAGCTCGTCGATTTTATTCTCCAAAGATTGCACGTTTGCTAGCAGAATGGAAGGAAGTGGGGGTTAAATTCGATCACCTACAAATTCTCAGACTACAGCCAGGACTTTGGCCCCTTTTTCACCACCTCCTCCTTACGCAAATCACAGGAATCTGGGCCTGTTCCCAAGAAAGCAGTATATTCTTCGCATCGGGCTCGTCAGAGTCATGAAAGGAAAAAAAGGATTATGCTAGTCCGTGGTGAGTAATCGCAGTCCTGATGTCTAGAAGTTATTTTCGGTCATAAGAGACTGTAGAGGCAACATTATGTACAAAATACATATTTTTTTTAAAGTTACAAACAACGCAAATAAACAAACAAAAAAACACAATAGGTTGTAAAACGTCTGCCTTCCTCTCCGGCGCCATCTTACAGCTTCTTCCTCTGTCGAGTGTCTGTGTTCTTTTTCCCATCTTAATCTTTTATTTTTATTGGCCAGTCTGAGATCTGGCTTTTTCTTTGCAACTCTGCCTTGAAAGCCAGCATCCCATTCACTGTGGACATTGAGACTGGTGTTTTGCGGGGTACTATTTAATGAAGCTGCCAGTTGAGGACTTGTGAGGTGTCTGTTCCTCAAACTAGGCACTCTAATGTACTTGTCCTCTTGCTCAGTTGTGCACCGAGGCCCCTTTGCACTGTTCTGTGAAGGGAGTAGTACACAGCGTTTTACAAGATCTTCAGTTTCTTGGCAATTTCTCGCACGGAATAGCCTTCATTTCTCAGAACAAGAATACACTGACAAGTTTCAGAAGAAAGTTCTTTGTTTCTGGCCATTTTGAGCCAGTAATCAAACCCACAAATGCTGATGCTCTAGATACTCAACTAGTCTAAAGAAAGCCAGTTTTATTGCTTCTTTAATCAGAACAACAGTTTTCAGCTGTGCTAACATAATTGCAAAAGTGCTTTCTCATGATCAATTAGCCTTATAGCTACAATAGTCATTTACAACATTAACCATGTCTACACTGTATTTCTGATCAATTTGATGTTATTTTAATGGACAAAAAATATGGACATTTTCATTAAGAAATGGCTGATCTTTTTATTCAAGGTCATTAAGAAATGGCTGATCTTTTTATTCAAGGTCATTAAGAAATGGCTGATCTTTTTATTCAAGGTCATTAAGAAATGGCTGATCTGTTTATTCAAGGTCATTAAGACATGGCTGATCTTTTTATTCAAGGTCATTAAGAAATGGCTGATCTTTTTATTCAAGGTCATTAAGAAATGGCAGATTTTTTTATTCAGGGTAATTAAGATGCCTGATCTTTTTATTACGCCTCTTATTTATCTTTTTCTCTCTTCTCCCACCGTCTCCCTTTATCGCTCTCTCTTTATCTCTCCCTCTCTCCTCCCACCCACCTTCTCGATCTCTCTCTGTCTCTCTCTCTCTCTACCCTTCTCTCTC